>NC_045984.1:19638588-19849112 GCF_010909765.2 Amblyraja radiata
CTGCCACCCCGATACCCTTGAACCCAGCCTCTGCCACCCTTCTACCCCCGAGACCAGCCAATCCCGCCACCCTGCCTCCGACTCCGAAACCACCCTGGTCTATGACTGGAGGAGCTACCGGAGCAGCCGGGGTGGTCCCGGGGGCAAGGAGAACGTCCAGCCCAGTGATCTGCTTCCAAGCCAGACCAGTCCAAACGACCGGCATCCGAGACGGACCAGTCCGAGCGGCGTCTGTTCAAGTGACCCCAGTCCAGGGAGCCCGTGTCAGAGCGACCCCTGTCCGAATGGCGTGAGTCGGAGCCAGTCGAGTCCAAGTGCCCAGCCTCCAAGCAACACCAAACCGAGCGGCCCGCGTCCAGCCCTGGCCGAGGTGTCGCCGCGGTTGCTGCTCCTCTCCAACAGCCAGATCCTACAGCAGTTACGGGAATGCGGCCATGATCCCGGGCCCGTCACCGACCACACCAGGACCGTCTACTTGCTGCGTCTGCACCGGGCACGGAGGGAACCCCGGCGACTGCCGGCACCAGGTGAGTACAGGCGTGTGGCATATAACACGGTGTGTGTGTGTTACCCATTCCCCCGCGGTATGTATGTTGCCCATGGTGCTGCCTGGCTTCTCCCTCACTCCGCGCAGGGTCAGGACTGGGCCTCGGCAGTAGGCATCTGGACCAGGCCCACTGTGGGCACGGAGCACACGTGCTATCGGCTGTGCCCGCTGACAGAGCGATCCCAGGTGCGGAAGTCCCCTCGCCATTCGGTCGATCGGCACGCCCTCAAAGAGAAGTGGGTCTTCGCGGATGCCAGCGTTTTCCCCCAATGCCCAACCGTACCCGACCGTCTGGTCGATGGGTGACGTGTTACTGCTGTGTTCCCCTAATTGACGTGAACAGTTTTGATCCATGGAGGTAGACAAAAGTGCTGGAGAAACTCAGTGGGTGCAGCAGCATCTATGGAGCGAAGGAAATAGGCAACGTTTCGGGCCGAATCCCTTCTTCAGACTGATGTAGGGTGGGGAGAAGAAAGGAAAAAGGAAGAGGAGGTGCCCGAGGGCTGAGGGAGAGCTGAGAGGGGGAGGAGACAGCAAGGGCTACCGGAAAATTGGAGAATTCTATGTTTATGCTGCTAGGGTGCAGACTGCCCAAGCGGAATATGAGGTGCTGCTCCTCCAATTTCCGGTGGTGCTCACTCTGGCCATGGAGGAGGCCCAGGACAGAGAGGTCGGATTCGGAATGGGAGGGGGAGTTGAAGTGCTGAGCCACCGGGAGATCAGGTTGGTTATGGAGGATGTTTACAGGCCGTTGTGTGGACGGGCGGGGTTGCAGAGCGAAACACGCTGGGCCGTGGAGAGGGCTCGGTGTACTGGGGGTCAGCCAGGGCCAGTGTTCCCCTGTCCCTGGCCATTCCGAGACAGCGAGGGCGCTGTGACTTCCGTATTGCCTGCCTGACCACTCTCTGTTTACAGGCTACAGTCCTGAGCTGGCTCGGAGTTTGGACAAGTACCAGTTCCCGGACTGCAGTCAGGATGAAATGGCTTTAGTGCAGCAATTCGACCAGCCCGATCCAAGTCGCAAGTGGCGGGAGGGTCTGGTCAAGTCCAGCTTCAACTACCTTCTGCTGGACCCCAGGTAAACATGTGTCCCTCTCCAAAGACAAATGAGAGATGGCTGGTTCAGAGGTGGAATCTTGCAGCCTCACTCTCATCCAAATCATTGATAAATCTGTTGAAAACCTCTTCTGCCCTCTTTCCAAAACCTGCACATACACATGTTGCCACTTTCAGGGAACTATGCACTTGATCCAAATCTGATGAAAACAGATCCAAAGGTTTTGCCCTCGTATCGTGTTCAATGGTGCTTTATGTTTACATGTGCCAACGTACAATGAAATACTTTTTTTGCACACAGTTCAGTAAAATTATTGCCAAACATAATTACAATCCTAGATTAAATACAGAATATATATGTAGAAACACCTACTGATTCCATATGCAAGAGTCGGCAGGGGTAGGCACCATTTTCAAAGTCCCTACTGTAGATGGCCATAAATACCCTTTGCAACCGTCGCCTCCATCCGGATCGTCCGTCTCCTCGTCCGGCCACCTTCGGCCTTCGTGCCCCAGAGAAGCCTCCCGCAACCGACCTTGGTAGAGTGAAAGGTAAGACCCCTGGTTCTTACCCACACTTTATACAGCGTCTGCTGCCAGCTTCCGTTCCCTGATGATGGATGGGTAAACATAGGTCTCTCTGCTCCTGAACTACTTGTCATGCTCTGCCCTTAGACTGCCAATGAGCATCGCTTCCCACGTCAGAATCACATTTCATCTGCCAAGTGCGTGGTGTTCTTTCACTTTGTGAGGTCGAATCTAACAGGTTTTTCTGGGGGCTACTGGATGTAAGTGTAGTCAGTTAATGGATCTCAAGAGCATTGTTATACAGTGGGATCTTGGAGTTCAAGCCCATAACTCGCTGAAAGTGGCAACACAAGTTGATATAGTGGTAAATAAGGTGAGAGCGGAAAGGTTTAATAGGAATCTGATAGGTACTTTTGCAAACACAAGATGGCGGGTATATGGAATGAGCTACCAGAGGAGGATGTTGAGATGAGTACTATAACAACATTGAAAATATTTTTGAATTGGTACATGGATAGGGGTTGAGAGGGATATGGGCAAATGGGACTAGCATGGATGGAGCATCTTGGTTTGCGTGGATGCATTAGGTTGAAGAGCCTGTTTCAGTGTTCTTGATAGTATGGTGCGGGGGTCTGGGTCTCAGTCGGAGCAGCAAGTTACATGCAGCATTTCAGGAGTGAAATTGAGAGAGAGAGAGAGAGATCATGACAAAAGACTGCAGATGTTGGGATGCAGTCTGGAATACAGCCTGCTGGAGGACTCAGTAGGTCGGGCAACATCTGTGGAGGTAGAGGGCTGCTAAATGTTTCGGGTCGGGACCCTGAGTCTGGATAGAGATCCCTGCGTCCGCGGGGTGGGACGAGCGGGTACTTCTCCCCCTTTTCCGTGTGTGGCTGCAGTAACCAGTGTGTTTTGTTGCTCGCTCCCCCCAGGGTAACGAGGAACCTGCCCATCCGCTGTCACTCGCTGGGCTCCGCCGAGTGTTTCCGCACGTTTGTCAGCGCCATCTTTTACGTGGGCAAAGGCAAGCGGGCACGGCCATACTGCCACCTGTATGAAGCACTGACTCACTTCAAACATGACAGTCGGAAGGTGAGTGGGAAAGTCTGATTTAAAATGGTTCTGATTTTGCTTTTGAAACTCCCGTAAACACGAGGGGACGAGCATGATCATTGTTCCACTTGGCTCCCCATCCCCCATGTGGGTTTTCTCGGGTTTCCTCCCACATTCCAAGGACATACAGGTTTGCAGGTTAATTGGCTTGGTATAATTGTAAATAATCGAGTTTGGTATTCCGAAAACCGCAAGGAATCATGAAATTTGTCAAAGGTCATTCGCCAGAAATAAAAAGTGGCTATAAACTGTGTATACATTTTAATCTTTATTCATAATTTATGTGTAAAACCATATTTAATCTGAGGAACGGGGGTGCCAGGTAGCAGAGAAGCTGGGTGTACAGCAAGAGAGAGAGAAGGTGCAGATGTGAGCGGGTTCAGGGGAGAGACTGGAACTGCTGTGCGCACACAGACCCATGCCTCATCCGCAGCCAGGATCGACCCCGGATCCCGCAAGTTATGCCGAACTGCCACTGGACCACCCCGCCCCCGAGTGTCCCATCCCCGCCCAGAGGGCAGCCGGAGATGTCCGGGGCGACACCGGTGGCCCCAGGCCCACAGCCAGTGCGGAGAAGAAGCGCCAATCCCAGCTCAACTCCGCCTGCCCTGCTGGGCCAACTGAGATGCCATTGGCGGGACTGTCATATGCTGAGAGAATGGAGCGGCTGGGCTTGTATACTCTGGAATTCAGAAGGACGAGAGCAGATCTTATTGAAACATATAAGATTATAAAGGGTTTGGACACGCTAGATACAGGAAACATGTTCCCAATGTTGGGGGAGTCCAGAACCAGGGACCACAGTTTAAGAATAAGGGTAAGCCATTTAGAACGGAGATGAGGAAACACTTTTTCACACAGAAAGTTGTGAGTGTGGAATTCTCTGCCTCAGAGGGCGGTGGAGGCAGGTTCTCTGGATACTTTCAAGAGAGAGTTAGATAGGGCTCTTAAAGATAGTGGAGTCGGGGGATATGGGGAGAAGGCAGGAATGGGGTACTGATTGCATTGAATGTCGGTGCTGGCTCAAAGGGCCGAATGGCCTATTCCTGCACCTATTGTCTATTGACAGCCCCGGATCGAAGGAACACTGACCTCCCATGGCCCACAGTTAGCTAGCAGAAGCGCCAATTCCAGCCCAACCCCGCTCCAACTCCCGAGGACCCTGCTGCCCGACGAGCTGGAGACTGCCAGCCGCACCCCCTGCCCCACCCAGCGGCAGCCGGACAACTCCCCAGCGCCAGTGAAAGCCGAGCATCAACCATCAACGGGATACACACAAAGTGCTGCAACAAAGCAGCTGGACAGGCAGTATCCCCGGAGAAAAGGAATGGGTAACGTTTCAGGTCGAGTCCCTTCTCCAGAGATGTTTCCTGACCCGCCGAGCCACCGCAGCACCTCGTGTGCATCCCTGCCAACGACCGGCCCCAGCTGGCACCGAGGGGACCAACCAACAGTCACTGGACAAGGAAAGAGGCCGAGCCAGAGCCGAACGCCCCCGCTCCACGCCGGCTGCAAGTCTGGGGCCCGCTGGCACCTCACCAGCCCAGGGCCACCCCGGACACCTCTGGTCGCCCCTGGACAGGGACGGGACACCTGGAAGGGGATGAGGCCGACCCAGCAGCAGCTCAACAGCACCGGAGACCCGGGCCCAACCCCGACCAGGTCTGCACCCACGCAGCAGCACGATCTCGCTCACTCACCGAAACATAAAGCAATAAAAATTATAAAATCATCGTAGCTTTATACAAAGGAACAATAAATACAACAATTTCATAGTTTGAAAGTATTTACTTACCTAGAAGAATCAAAGCTGGAAAATACGGATGAAACGAAGGTCTGTATGTTCACAAGCTGCTCCGCTACCAACAATGTTTATGGCGAGTGACCTATGACCTGGGCATGCGCTGTCGGAATACCGAACTCGCTTATTGTCCCTCGTGTGTAGGATAGTGTTAATGTGCGGGGATCGCTGGTCGGCGCGGACTTGGTGGGCCTGATACCCGACACATCTTTAGCCGAGCTCCTCCACATTGCCCGCGGCCCATGCCCTCTCCCCCATTGCCGGTACCCCTCGTTGCCAGGTACTACCCCCTCCCCCTGACATGCGGATGCTCTTACAGATGAACAGCCGGCTGCAGCACATCGTGGAGATCTGGGGCTCGGGCTGCGGCGTCATCTCTCTCCACTGTTTCCAGGGTGTGATCCCGGCCGAGGCCTACACCCGTGAGGCGTGCATGGTGGATGCGCTGGGTGAGTGCGGGGACTTGGGGAGAGTAGAGGCAGGGGACGAGGAGTGTCGGGGATGAGGAGTGGGTCTGGGGAGAGTCGAAGAGACAGCACTCGGAAGTATCGGGGGATTGTCGAGGGGAGCGGGGTATGATGAATATTGGGGAGGAGGTTGCGGTATGGGGTGTCGGGGGGGGGGGGGGAATATTGGGGTGGGGTTGTGGGTACAGTTGTCATTGTGGGGCATGTCGGGGGTGGGGTGGTTAATGGGGTGTCGGGTTGGTGTACCGGTCAGTGCTGTTATCCCGACCGTCTCCCGATCAGGCAACCAATGTCAGGGTGCCAGTGTGGGGAGTGGCAATGGGGGGGGGGGGGGGGGGGGGGGGTTGCGGTGTGTCAGTGTGGGGTCAGTACGGTGTGTCAGTGTGGGGGGGGGGTGCAGTGTGTCAGTGTGGGGTGGGGTGTGTCAGTGAGGGGTCAGTACGTGTGCCGGGTTGGGGTGCGGTGGGATACTGGTCAGTGCCGCTAACCCTGCCTTCTCGCCGCCAGGCCTGGAGATGCTGACCAACAGGAAGCGGGGCAACTACTACGGCGTGGCCACCACCTGGTCACAGCGGCGCCGGCGGCAGCTCGGGGTGCTCATGCTGCGGAGAGCCATGGACATCTTCCTGGCCGAGGGCGAGAGGCAGCTCCGGCCCGCCGACGTCTAGACCTGGACAGGGAAGAGGGGGGGGGTGTCGGCGGGCTGGAGCTGCCTCTCGCTGCGGCCCGGCCCCTTTCACCAGGGCTCTGTGTGACTAGGGGCAGAGGGACAGCGCTCCTGCATTTCCTGCCGATTTCCATCACTAGTGCCCATTCTTCCCGGGCCTGCGGATTCCGAGACCCCGTCCCACCGTGCGTGTGGAAGTTTTAACGTTTTTATAGTTTTATATTGTTTTTAAACACTCACCCTATTTACTCCCTGGAGGGGTAGGTGGGTCTGGTGCTGATGGAGGCGGCCTGGGTAGAACAACAACACACATCCCCCAGACCGGGCGTACCCAATGCAGTGGCGCCATCGCCGTGACTTCTCCTGTTTCTCCGCCTTCCTCTACCTCACAGCGCCAGAGACCCAGGTTCAATCCTGACCTCGGCTGCTATCTGTGTGGATGGGCTTCCTCCCATATCCCAAAGAAATGCAGGTTTGTAGGTTAATTGGCTGATGTAAAATTTTCCCTCGTGTGTAGGAAATGGATGAGAAAGTGGAATAAAATTGAACTAATGGTGATCGATGGTTGGCATGGACTTGGTGGGCCGAAGGTCCTGTTTCTATGGATGACGAGTGATGGAGCTGTGCTCACTCCAGGCCATGTTAAAGTTTGTGAACGGCACTGTTAAACTAAAGTTATGATTTATTTTTCAAATGTGTTGTCATTTTGAGAAAGCAACAGACTGCGGTGTTAACGTCGGTGTCTGCCCATGTAAGCTGTTGGCCGTGAGTTTCTGGGCAGGTGGCGTGCAGTGGGTAGTGCTGCTGCTTCACTCCCGGTCCGAATACTGTCTGATATTTGACTGTTCTTCCCGTGGTGGGGTATCTCAAGTCGATAGATATTTTTAAGGTGGATATTGACAGATTCGTGATTTGTAAGGATGTCAGGGGTTACGGTATGAAGGCAGGAGAATCGGGTTGAGAAGGAAAGATAGATCAGCCATGATTGAATGGCGGGATAGACTTGATGGGCAGAATGGCCTCATTCTGCTCCTAGAACTTATGAACGTTCACAGAATATTGTGTTTTGGCTGCAGTTTGTCCAGCACACGTGATATTTGTTCCGTTGTCCGATCCTGTTCACCTTCCAGTCAAACACGTGTCTCAAACCGACTGCAGAACATGTTTCCCGCTTCACTGCACGCTCACTGCACAATTACCTGCAGTTCTATAAAACAATGCAATGGAAATGGTGGAATTTAGGTCTGAACCCCAATCCAAGCGTTGCAACCTATCACACTCGGATCTAGCCAGGACCCTCTCCCTGAAATCTGAGAAGGCTCTTTCAGTTTTTACGCAGTTCAGGCTGTTTGTCCGGCAGTGATAACCATGTGTGATTAATTAAGGTCCGTGTAAATGGCAGTGGTTTCATACCTCCATCTTTTACCTGCTTTAGACTAATAGTAAAACTATTCAAAGTATGAGAATTGAGATGTTCAGGGGGTTTATACATATCCTGATAGATACCTTGGAGTGAGTTACATGCTGGCATTTAATTGAGGATATCCAGGACGAGAGTTTGGGATATAGGATGTGTGGAAAACAACACCGGTTGCTGGTTTATACCAAAGATAGACACAGTGCTGGAGTAACTCAGCAGGCAGGCAGTATCCCTGGAGAAAGCCTCTCCAGAGAAACTGCCTGACCCGCTGAGTTACTCCCGCTCTGTGACTATCTTAGGGATATAGGATAGCAGGTTCCTGGGTGAATTAGACGCAAATGTAATTTGAAATGGTGTAAATATAGAGTGAATTATAGCCCTGAATACGGAGTGTGTTTCCCATTGGAACTTTGCCACGAGATGCCAGTGATGTAAACTGCAAAGATAGCAACTAATTGAAACTAATATTTGAAAGTCCAAATCGATAGTTCCCTTGGCAGTCTTCCAAGCATCCATAATTTAAGTAAAATAATAGACACCAAGAGATTAATTGAGTTCAATATATTCCATGTTATAATACATACCATATAATATAAAGATTACACAATAGCACTCACTGGGAAGATACTGGAGATAACTGACATTCTGTATATTGTATAACAGCACATTGCATTAGGTACTGGAGACAATAGCAAAGTAGGGCCAGCACTGCCTCCCTCAGAACACTGCTCAGACTATCTGCTCGAGATGGGCGCAGTCGGGGACCCTGCTGGTGATGGCTGTGGACTGGCAGCGCAGAGCCTAGCAAAGACCTCCTGGCTTGTGGCAGTGGAATGGTTCAGTGTAACCTCCTCACTGGACACTGAACTCCAGCCCGAGGGAAGGTGACAATCAGCTAGAGCAAATTCCACTCTTCCAACTCCTTGCCCAACAATCAACGATCGCAACAAGATTAGACTTGAGCTACAAATCCTGTGCGTGTGGATGGTCATATTGGCAGTGTTCGTACCTTATAGTGCAGTGTCTATACATTGACCACTATCCCTGTCTATACACTGACTGTCACCTCGGTCTGTGGAGTATCCATACACTGGCCACCACTACAGTCAGTGCAGTGCCTGTAGACTGACCACCACCTTGATCGGTCCATGCAGTGACCATGCACTGACTGAGATGTTGGTCAGTGTAGTGTCCAGATATTGACCGACACCTCAGCTGGAGCTCTTGGCTTCTCTGGTCTGGTTGGGTATATTCCAGAACTCGTCACATCCCAGCCCACACCCACCACCTTTGACTGCCTGTCCAGTCTGTGCACAACTCAAGCCCATCTGTTACCTGGTAGTGTGACTCCTGAAAGCCATCCACCTATTGTCCCCACCTCCATCTGCAATACTTCTGATAATCAATCAAAGTGTTTTAAAAAATACATTGTTTATTTAATGATGTCCATTCCTCACCATCGTCCTGGAGATTCCAAATAGTCCTGTTTGTTGTAACTCTGGTAACACAAGAAATCTCCGCTCTTTCGAATAATTGAGTTTCACATTACCTGGTGAGTTTTTCTGTTTTAAAAAAAAATACACAGCTGATGATAAACCGCACACACATAGCTGCCGTTTCTCGAAGTATACATTGTACAGGGTTAACTCTGACCAACTCCCAATGCCCAGGTTGAAGCCTGAATACAGGCCGAATTCCCTCGGTCCATAGCTCCTCGCCGCATGTCACAAACAGCCTTAAGCTGCGACCATCCCGACAGCTCCACACAATCGGCCTGTCAACAATAGCGTTTCCACCAAAATTGCTGGATGATTAGTTGCCCCGTTGACCTTCTTTATTTGGTGCTCTCCTCCCTCTGGCCATTCTCGGCTGTCTCGCCCGCACTGACCTCCGGCTCCCACAGCAGGAACTCGTGAAGCAGTGTATTCACCGTCTCCGGGCACTCCATCATCACCATGTGGCTGCCCTCGTCGATGATCTTCAGGAAAGCAATCAGCAGGATCTGTGGGGTGAACACATCGGTTATTAACTCAGCCCTGCATTGATGTGGCCACAGACTCATCCCCAGCTGGGTCCAAGCCTCTCGTGAGCATCAGCTCTGAAGGAGCCTCATACAGTCCACTGTGCTGCCTCTCCAGTGATGCATTAAACTAGAGCCTCTCTGCAGACCCAAAGCTGTGGCAGATCTCCTTATGTACCTCGCCCTTAATCAGTGCCACCAACGTAAATGCTGTAACACCCCCGCAGGACAATAGACGATTGATGCAGGAATCTTTGAGCCAGCACCGCCATTCAATGTGATCATGGCTGATCATCCACAATCAGTACCCCGTTCCTGCCTTCTCCCCATATCCCCTGACTCTGCTATCTTTAAGAGCCCTATCTAGCTCTCTCTTGAAAGTATCCAGAGAACAGGCCTCCACCGCCCTCTGAGGCAGAGAATTCCACACTCACAAATCTGTGTGAAAAAGTGTTTCCTCATCTCTGTTTTAAATGGCTTACCCCTTATTCTTAAACTGTGGTCCCTGGTTCTGGACTCCCCCAACATCGGGAACATGTGTCCAGCCTCTAGCGTGTCCAAACCCTTAATAATCTTATATGTTTCAATAAGATCTGCTCTCATCCTTCTAAATTCCAGAGTGTACAAGCCCAGCTGCTCCATTCTCTCTGCATATGACAGTCCCGCCATCCCGGGAATTAACCTTGACATTCACTGGGTCTCAGGGTTCACAGATGGGGAGGGGTGTAGGGGTTGGAAGGGGTGTCCAAGAAGATGAGAGGAATAGAGAGGGGGGGGGGGCACAGATGGAGGGATAGTGGGCTGGTAGCGGGGAGGAGTGATTAGGAGGGGAAGGTAGAGGGGGTGATGGGGCATGGTGTGATGATGGTGGAGGGTGTGAGGGGAGGGGTTAGGATGCAAGAGTTGGGAGGGCGATGAGAATGGGTCGGGATGGGAGGGATGAGCTGGTGGGAGGGGGTGAGGATAGGGTTTGGGAGGGTCCCGTGCCCCACTCTCACCTCGGCCATGCGCTGGTCCTCCTCGATGGGCACGAACCTGTCGTGCAGCCCATGAAGCAGCAGCACGGGCACGGTCAGCTCGGCGTGGTACACCTCGTCACCCTCCGGCCAGTACTGGCCGCTCATCATGGCCCGCAGCACGAAAGAGGTCACCTTAAAGGCATTGCCGTCTCGCAGCAGCTGCTTCTCCTTGGCCCCCTGTCGGGCAAACGCCGCCCTGGAACAGAGAGACCGTCGGCTGAGAGCGCATTGCTGTATCGCGCCTTGGGAAACAACAGTCGCACCGCGGCGGGACACTGACCGGTCAAATGTTCAACTACAGGCGCGGGGATCGTCCGACTGTTCACTGCTGACCATTCCACTACAGGACGAGGACAACTACATACCCCTCCGCGCTTCCCAGTGGGACCGACCCCGTGCGCCTCAACGCGACCACGAGGTCGCGTAATTTGCGTGCAAAGGACACGTAAGTGGGACAGGCCCTTTAAACTACAGGTACGAGGATTAGCCGACTTTGCAACTGCAGGCGCGGGGGACCTGCAGACTGTTAAGACTTTAAACTTTAGAAAGTTGTTTACAGCGTGGAAACAGGCCCTTCGGCCCACCAAGTTCGTGCCGACCAGTGATGTCCCCGCAGACTAGCACTATCCTACACACTGGAGCCCATTATTTTACAGAAGCTCATTAACTTACAAACCTGCACGTCTTTGCAATGTGGATGGAAAGCTGAAACCCCACGTGGTCACGGGGAGAACGTGCAAACTCCACCCGCAGTCAGGATCGAACCCGTATCTCCAGTGCTATAAGGCAACAAGTCTACCGCTGCGACACCGTGCCGATCTGTTTAACTACAGGCACAGGGGTCGGCTGTGTGGAAAACTTGCCTCGGGATAATTTTGGATTGTTTTCTCTGGAATGCCAGAGGTTTAGCTGAGACCTGATACAAGTATATGCGATCATGAGAGGCACAGATAGGGTGGACATATCAAATACTAGCTTTAGGATGAAAGGGGCAACGTTTAAAAGAGAATTGCGGGGCAGGTTTCTTACAAAGGAAGTCATGGGACTTGCTACTGGTGTTGCTGGTTGAGGCAGATAGTCCCATGGATATGCAGAGAATGGAGGGATGTGACTGTTGTACCGGCAGAGATTAGTCTAAATCGGCATCGTGTTCAGCAGAGACATTGTGGGGCAAAGGGCCTGATCTTGTGCTGTATTAGTCAATGATCTATGAATCTTTGGAGACTCTGGCTCCAAAATCAATCGAATATCACGGGAAAAAACAAAACATTAAATGCTGGGGGCACTCAGCTTGACACAGGAAGTATCTGCGGAGAGAGAGGTTTATAGGACAGCAGTTTTCAGCAAAATATATTTTTTGCTTTTCAATAATTTACGGGGACGTTTTTCAAAATTTGCTTTCATCGTTTGTTGATTTCCAAAATATCTGAGACAACAAGGCGGCAGCCGAACAAGGGGCGTTGATGAGGGTGATTCCATTCTTTGAGCTGGACCCACGATCCCAAGGAGAGATGCTGGAATCTGTATCTGCAGATGTTGGAATTTTGCACAGAAAACAAAAAGCTGGAGTAACTCAGTGGGTCAGATGGACCTCTGGAGATAGGGGATGTTTTCGGTCGGGACCCTTCTTCAGACGAAGGGTCGCAGGGAGAACATAGAACAGTACAGCACAGGAACAGCCCGCAATGTTTGTGCCGAACTTGAGGCATATTTAAACTGATCTCAACTACCTGGACATGATCCATACCCCTCCATTCCGTGCACCCCCATGTGCCTCAATAAAAGCCTCTTAAACACCACCATTGTATCTCCATCCACCACCACCGCCCCTGGCAATGCGTTCCAGGCCCCCGCCACTCTGTGTAAAAAAAATACTTGCCCCACACACCTCCATTAATTTTTCCCCTTGCACCTTATAGCGATGCCTCTAGTGCCAGACATTTCCATTCTGGAGAAAGGGGGTTCTGACTGTCTACCCTATCCGTGAGTCTCATAATTTTATATATTCCTATCAAGTCTCCCAGCACCTCCGATGTTCCAGAGAAAACAATCCAAGTCTGTCCAACCTCTCCTTGCAGCTGAAAACCTCTAACCAGGCAGCATTGTGATAAACCTCTGCACCCTCGTCAAAGCCTCCACACCCTGCCTTGTGATGGGGGCAAATCCAACTGCATGCAACACTCCAAATGTTGCATATCCAAAGTCTGAAGGAGCTGCATCATGACTTCCTGACTTATGTTCAATGTGCCTAACAATGAAGGCAAGCGTACCATACTCCTTCAGCGAGTTAAAGATGGTCCCTCTACATATCAACGCTGTTAAGTGCCTTGCCAACTGCAAAGTCCCATAGATAGTATGGGAGCCTGCAGTGCGCCCAGTCGCCCCAACATTCGCCCCTCGCTGGTCCTTACTTACTTGAGGAAGCTCCAGAGCAGGCAGGGCGAGAGGCAGTGCAGCACGCAGGAGGGCAGGTTGAAGATGGAGCAAAGGCTGGGCTCCAGGGCTGTCGGGCCGCCGCCGTTGATCATCACCACCTTGTGTACCTGGTCAGGGTACTCGTGAGCCAGGAACGTGCAGAACGAGACGCTGTGGGAGAGATATCTCAGGTGAGCGCTGAACAAACAAGCCCCAACCACCCCTTCCATGCCACAGAGGGAGCCTTCCTCAGCACTCTCCTCTCACCTGCCTCGAGTGGACCCAGTTCAAGTCCAAGTTCCACACACTTCCTCCGCTCCTCTCCTCCTCTACCCATACCTCCTCTCCACTCCACTCCCGCTTCCTTCTACTCACCCCTCCTCTCCCCACCTTTCCTCTCTCCGCTCCCCACTACTCCCACCTCTCCTCTCCCCATTACCATCCTCTCCCCTCTCCCCTCCCCTCCCCTCCGAGCAGCCGGGCACAAGCATTGGCAGAACATCAGACGGTGAGCTGGTGGGGACCACAGCCTGGCCCGGTCCCCAGTAACGCCTGTGTGATCACCAGTGGCCGTGCCAGGTGCCATAAGCAATGTGAGTTTGCCCCTCAGCTGCCCCCTGTTCTCCTCACGGGTGGCGGCAGTCGTCAGCGATGGAGACCGTGTGCGGCACAGTAGCTGGTTTTCCCCGGCCGGCCCAGCCTGGGGGAGTGTAGGGGATGGGAAGGGAGAGGCTGGGTGCCACCTACCCGTAGGAGTGCCCGATCAGGATGTTCCGCTTCTTGGCGTAGCGTTTGAAGATGGCCCTCATGTCCTCGCGGAGGGCGTAGAAGGTGTAGGCAGCGCCCACCTTGGGAGCGGTGCTGGCCCCGTGGCCCGCTAAGTCCAGGGCTACCACCTCGTAGCCCAGCTTGCCGAAGAAGTCCAACTGCTCCTTCCAGATGTCCAGCGAGCCGCCCACCCCGTGGATGAAGAACAGCACCACGTCCGAGTGCGTGCCCTTGCAGCTGGTGATGTGCTTCTTGCAATCGATCGTCACCGTCCGCTTCGGCCTGCGCCTGCGACGCTTGGCTTCACTGGGCTGCGCGGTGGTGGCACTGGGCTGCATTGGAGCTGTACTGGACTGCATGGGTGCTGCATTGGGCTGCACGGTGGCGGCACTGCTATGCACGGGCGCTGCGCTGATCGGCGCGGTTCCAGCGCGTGGCTGCACGTGTGCTGCGCCGGGCTGCACGACTGCTGTACTTGGCTGCACGGGAGCCGCACTCTCGGCGGGGGCGCCAGGCTGCGCCGCTGCATGGGTGTCGGAGAGCTCGATCTCCAGCGTGCTGCCGGTGTCGCCGCTGCCGTTGCGACAGTGCAGGATCTCGGAGCGCACGGCGTCGCCCAAGTTCTCGATCACCACCTGGCCGCCGCGGTAGATGCAGATGCGGCGCCTGCAGTGGACCACACCGCGGCCCGGCCGCCCCTCGCACCCCTCCGCCAGCTGCTCCCCCGTCCGCACCGGCATCACGTGCTTGACCCGCAGCACCCGGCCCGGCTTCACCTCCACGTACTCATAGCCGTCCGCAGACTCCACGCTGTCGATGGCCCCCACCACGTTCAGCGGCCGGCCCGTGATACAGCACAGGATGCCCTCCGTGATGCTGGTCAGCATGTTGGTCCTGGAGGGTGGGGGGAGGGGGGGGAGGGGAGAGGGGAGGGAGACACGCAGTGAGACGGGGCAGCCCTCCCCCTACCACATCCACCCCACACACTGCGACCACCCACCACCCTCGCACACTGCCTGTACAGACCGACTCCCCACCCTCTCCAACTGTCCAAACAGTCTACACACTCCAACCACACACCACCCCCCATACTGAACCGCCTCAAAGCTCCCCGTACCCATCAGCACCCCACCCACCGACCACCCACCTCCTCACCTTCCCCCATCCACCACCCCACCCTC
Organism: Amblyraja radiata; assembly: GCF_010909765.2. Taxonomy (NCBI): domain Eukaryota; kingdom Metazoa; phylum Chordata; class Chondrichthyes; order Rajiformes; family Rajidae; genus Amblyraja; species Amblyraja radiata. The sequence goes on from NC_045984.1 coordinate 19,653,591, forward strand.
CCCCACCCATCACCACTCCACCCTCCGACATTCCACCAACCCACATACACCAACCACAGACCACCCCACACACTCCTCCGCCCTGACACTCCCTGTACCCAATCTCCACCACACCCTCCGACCATCCACCACCCAACCTCTCCTACTTACCACCCCACCAGCCAATACCCTACCCTCTTTAACCCATCAATACCCCACCCTTTCTGACCGTCCATCACCCAATCCTCCGAACATCCACCAGCCCACACACACCACCACCACATATACTCCAGCCACCACCATCCTACACACTCTGCCCATTACCACTCAACACACACCGGCCACACACCATCACACACACCGGCCACACACCATCACACACACACACACACACACCACCACCTCCATGCACACTCCAACCATTACCACCACGCAATGCACTCCACTCCACCCACCACCACCCCACACACTCCAACACCCCACACACGGGCCAACCCCACCACCGCTAATTCTTAACCTCCTCTGCTCCAGGGAGAACAGACTCAGCCTCTGTTTTACGTTTCACTGCCCACAACATCTGTCCCACCAGCTGTTATCTCAGATCCTGCATGTGGACACCTTCCTCCATGGGCACCCTGCACCTTGCCCCACAGACAGAGCCGTCCTTCTCCAGGGCTCAGGCAACAGGTAATGTCTAGAATATTTCTCTACCCTTCCATCCATACCTCTTCCTCACTTCTCTACGTTCTTTATCTGACACCCTTTTGTTCCCTTTCCACCCCCAGCCTTTGTCACTTACTTCACCCATCTGCCAATCACTCCACGCTCCCCTCCCCTCTTCCTATCACGTGTATGAAGGAACTGCAGATGCCGGTTTTCACCGAAGATAGACACAAAATGCTGGAGTAACTCAGCAGGTCAGCCAGCATCTCTGGAGGAAAGGAATAGCTCATCCCACTTACTATTTTTCTCTAGAGATGCTGCCTGACTCGCTGAGTTACTCCAGCATGTTGTGTCTATCTTCCACCGAGAACTTGCTTTGTCCTGCCCCCAACTCTCTTTTACAGCTCTCTTCCTCCTACTCCATCATTTGAAGACGGGTCCCACGAAACGCTGTCTACCCATTCCCTCCACAGATGCTGTCTGACCCGCTGAGTTCCTTCAACACTTTGTATTTTGCTGGAGGTTCCAGCATCTGCAGGCACTTGTGTCTCCGTCTAACATTTGGGCTGTACGGCTGTGGAAGTACTGCAGCTGAACTTATCGATGGTCAGCAGAACCCACCCGACCTCACTCTGTAGAGGATCCATAATTCACTGACAAACATAATGAGTAAGATTATTTCACCGACTCTCTCCCCCCCCTTGTGATATTCTTACAATGAGCCCTCCTCTGTGTCCATCGGGTGTGGAGACAAACTCTGATGATCAACGAGCAGCTTCAGCTGAGGTTCACGTATCTTCCCCAACACCAGAGACCCTTATAGGTAGCCTCCCGCTGACCATCAGGCCAAAATTCTGCACAGTCCACCCTCACTGAGCTGAACACATCAGAGGAAGCTTCACATGATAATATTCAATCAGAAACCACATTTTACCCAAAATGATAAAAAACGATATTGAGATGGCAGTTTGTTTAACCTACACAATTTACCCACGTCTGTATACTGTCCCATCACACCCTTGTTGCCCCATCACACATTCCTGGAGTCAGACACACAGTGAAGTTTCCTCTACGCCACCCAGACAACCGAACGGCCCTCTCACCAGCTAGTGGGCAGTCCTGACCTCCTATCTCATTGGGGACCTCTGAACTACCTTTAATCGGACTTCAATGTTATATCTTGCACTAAATGTTATACGATTTATCCTTTATCTGTGCATTGAGGACGGCCTGCATTGCAATGTCCAGCTCCTCGAGTCTTGGCAACATCCTCGTAAATCTTCTTTCCCCTCCTTTCTAACTCTCCCATCAGACACTCCAAGGATCAGACTCCGAGTGAAGCTTCATCTACACCGTCCGATCACACTCCCTGGGTCAGACACAGAGTGAAGCTGCCCATACACTGTCCCATCGCACAATCCCAGCGTCAGACACGGGATAAAGCTCATCCTACACAGTCCCAGCACACACTGCCAGGGTCAGATACAGGGCGAAGCTCCGTCTGCATCGTCCTGCCACACACACACCCGGGACCAGACAGCCTCCACGCCGCTCGATCACAGTCCTTGTGCAGGGGCAACACGGGTCAGACAGGGTTAATTCTCCTCTGCACGGGGTCGCCGTGAGCCCGGCCCCATCACTGTGTTCGACAGTTGCAGCCATTTCAAACGCTGACGGTCTCAATGAGGGGGTCTGTCAATTTGATATTCGGCGCAATCTGTCTTTTGGTTTCTGTACGTGGTCATGCTACACATAGATGGTTCTACAGATGTTCGGCGAGGGTCACGTCCCACACGCTATGTCAAGCTGATGATGGCCGGAACGGTGGGGAGGTTTGCACAGACTCGGGGCATCTGTCCCGGCACGGCCCGGGGGCGGCCGATCGGTGGGGAGGTTTACCCGGTCTTGGGGGACCTGTCCCTGCATTGCCCGGGAGTTTTGCACATCTGTGGAGCGCGACTGCTCTGCGATTTTCTCCCGATTTCCGGCATGCGACGACCTGCCACACACGCACAACCCTTTCCCGGGGCATCCTTGCCAACCCTGTCTGACCATCTCTGACAGATTTCATTTTTCGTCGAACGGCTCTTGGTAAAATATCAAGCGGTTCGGTTCCAGGCCGATTCGCCCCGTTCCTGATTTTCACATTGCAGCTACCTGCCTAATCCCGAGAGATTAACTCGATGGCGTTTGTTTCCGAACGCCAGAAACAGGCGACGCTGCATAACCCACAAATATATATAAAATCTCAAAATAAATCCACAATTTGTATTTATTATGTAAACTGCAATAGCTTCACACTTTGCACAAAGGTATAAAATCCCCTGTGGTTGTGTGTGCAGATAGAAATACGCATGCATTCTGGAATTATAACATTCGTTGTTTTTTTTTAACAATGCACACGAAGGGTATATTGAAGAAAGGTACACAAAATTGCTGGAGAAACTCAGCGGGTGCAGCAGTATCTATGGAGCGAAGGAAATAGGCGACGTTTCGGGCCGAAACCCTTCTTCAGACTATTGAAGATCTGCGTTATTGGTAAAAAAAAATAGCAACGATCGATGCAGGACGACGCACCACGGTTCCCGAGGTTGGAGACGGCCATGAACCGATTGTAAATTTGAGAAATGCAATCAATGAATAGAATGGCGTTGAAATAAACTGCAACATATAACATTGCTCTCACCTCATTCATAAAAGCAAACTCCACGGGATGTGCATGAAATTGCAATCACCGCACGGATTCCAGTGGACGAGATTAATTATTGCAAACGTTGAATGGAGCCGAGGTTACGGGCAAGGTGGTAGCTCGATGATTTTCCGCTCCTGGTTTACATTGCGCCGGTTGGGCTTGCAATCCTCGCTACAGGTATGAAACGAAAACTGCTGCCCGTGTCTCCGCGCTCCCGTGCCTCCGCGCCCCGTGTTTGCGCGCTCTCGCGTCTCCGCGCTCCCGCGACTCCGGATCATCTCTCCCTTCGTCCTTGGCCGCTGCAGAGGCAGCAGCCAATTCGCACCTCACGTAGGTGACTGGCGTCGCTGCTGGCCAATAATCTCACAGACCCCGGGACAATCCTGTCAACAAGAGGAATGTGGCCAATTAGCACCCCCCCCCACCCCCACCTCCCCCCCCCCCCCCGGCGGCGGGCGATGGAAATGCGGCAATTGCGCGGACACTTCGCACCTCTTGCTCCAGATTCTTTGCTTCGCACCTCTTGCTCCAGTATCTTTGCTTCGCATCGTCCGCTGGCCAGCTCTGCTCGCCTGAACCTAACCGCACCTCCGGCCGGTTCTGCTCACATTCCCACTCCGGCCTTCCCCTCCTCTCCAGCCGGCTCTGATCGGTCTCGCACCCCGACCCAGCCCGGCCCACCCCTCCGGCCAGCCACTCACCAATCTTCAGGGACACTGGCACCGGGCAAACTGTTCCTTTAACACATATATGGTGGTGGGTGTATGGAACGAGCTGCCATAGGAGGTAGTTGAGGCACGTACTACAGCAACATTAAAAAAAACAGTTGGACGGGTACATGGGCCAAACGCAGGCAGGTGGGACTAGTGTAGATGGGGCATCTTGGTCAGCATGGACGAGTTCGGCCGAAGCGTCGGTTTCTGTGCTGTATGATATAGACTCTATGACTAGAGAAGGGTCTCGACCCGAAACGTCGCCTATTTCATTCGCTTCATAGAATCTGCCTCACCCGCTGAGTTTCTCCAGCATTTTTGTCTACCTTCAATTTTCCAGCATCTGCAGTTCCTTCTTAAACACTATGACTAGCCAGGACTGTTTAGATAATCAGCAACTCAATTTTTTCCAGATTTCCAGCATTGTACTGTGCTGCACTTTTTTTAATGTCTTTGCCCAGGGTCTGCAATCCACGCTCGGACCTGCACTTACTTCACAGCTTCACATGTCCCATGGGTTGTTCCTCTCCAACTGGCCTCATTATGTACCAACAAAACAGCTGCTATACGCTGGAATCACCTCAGCAACCCTGGCTTACTCTACCCGAGATGTTCCTTCATCCTATCCACCTCCGGCCCACCCCAACCCTCTCTGCAACTTCAAACTGGCTTGTCTTCCCACTTGTAGACACAAATATCTGCAGATGCTGATTAATACCAAAGATAGACACGTAGCGCTGGAGTAACGCAGGGGGTCAGGCAGCATCTCCGAAGAAAAAGGATGGGTGACTTTTCGGTTGAGACCTTGAAAAAGGGTCGCGACCGAAAAGTCATTTTTCTCCAGAGATGCTGCCTGACCCACTGAGTTACTCCAGCACTTTGTCTGTCATCCACCTATGGCTTGCCTGGCTTTGTCCCGCCCCCTCTCTTCCAGCTTCCTTCCATTCAGTCTGAAGCAGGGTCCAGATCCGAAACGTGGTCTATCCATGCTCTCCAGAGATGCTGCCTGGCCCACTGAGGTACTCCAGCAGTCTTTGTCATTAATTCTTCGGCATGTTCTGAGTTTGGAGGATGCAACGAACTACAACTACCGGGATGCTCAGCGACACGCGCGCCATTGGAGCTGCGCCCGGTGCGAGGCGACCAATGAGGCTGCGGGATGTTGGAGGGTGGATGTTGAGGCCATCTTGCACCGAGTGAGGCCTGAGGCCTGAGGCTGGCCATGAGCTTTCTGTGGGCGCTGGCGGGGAGATGCAGGTAGGCGGGCGCTTGGTCCATCGCCATCGCCATCTACGCGGGGCCTGGTCCCGGTCCCGGTCCCGGTCCCTGGGGCCGCGACTCGAGCAGCGCTCCGGGCGGGGAACATAAAGTTCCAGCCGAGGGACATTTAGCTCCGGCCGCGGAGTGCCGCACTGCCGCGAGTCATAAAGTCATACAGCACGGGAACTGGCCCTTCGGCCCAACTTGCCCGTGCTGACCAAGATGCCCCATCTACACTCGTCACACCTGGCTGGGTTTGGCCCATATCCTTCTAAGCCTTTCCAATCCACGTACCTGTCCAAGTGTCTTTTAAAAGTTGTTATTGTACCTGCCTCAATTAGCCCGGGCGGACGATGAGATGCTCTTCATGGAGCTTGCACTGGGCCCTGCTTTGACATGCACGAAGCCCCATAGAGGTCTTGAAGTAGTGGGATGGGTATAAGATGACGGGTGATTGGAAAGTCACTGTGGACTGAGCATGGTAGTCACCCCACCTGTGTTTAATTTCCCCAGTGTGGAGAAGACCACACGGTGACTACTGAATGCAGTACTTTAGAGTGTACGAAGTGCAAGTGAATTGCTGCTTCACTGGAAGGACAGACAGTCTGCTTTCCTGGGTGGTGGGTGGGAAGATATAAAAGGACATGGTTGTGCTGGCATCGACGGGTTGGGCTGAAGGGCCTGATTCCCTGCTGTATGACAAGTTTCGCACCTCATGCAACCATGCATGAGAAAGGGTAGGTGAAGATGGAACCATGCGCAGGGAGATGTGAAGGGAACAGTTCCTTCAGAATAGGGATCAGTAAGGGGAGGATGTGTGTGGTGGTGGACTGGTACTGATGCTGGTGGAAATTGTTGAATGTTCAGGCTGCTTAGTGAATGGAACGGCGGCTGTTCAGAAGGGGTAGGTTACAGTGAATGGACAGTTCTGTCAGTGGCATCCAGCAGTTGTGCAGCAAGGCCCAGTGTAGGCTGAAGGTCAGCATAGTTGTAAGGGTACGTAGATTACAATCTGATTACTTCATTATCATGTACACAAGGGTGCAATGAATTTCATATTTCACATTAAGCTTACTGGGTAAACAGAGGTTTCCATCTACACTTCACGCCTCAGAAGAGCAGCCAGCATAATGAATGATTTATCCCATCCCGGTCATTCCTTCTCTCCGCTTCTGTCAGTCAAAAGGTACAGAAGCTTGAAAGCACATACCACTGGATTCAAGAACACTGGAACAACATCTACTCCCCCAGTTATCGAGCTTCTGAATAGTCGTTCAATAAACTATGGTACTTTACAATTCACCACCACCCCATTCCAGACATTGGACTTTGTCTAAAACTGTTGCACTACAATGCTAAGAACTATATTCTGCACACTTCCCCTTTGCTCTACCTATAGTACTTGAGATTGGCTTGATTGTACTAATGAGTATATAGTATTATCTGATCTGATTGGATAGCATACAAAACAAAGCTTTTCATCGTACCTCCGTACACATGACAATAATAAATCTAAACTTAGATGAGCTTATTTGGTATGATTGTATTGAAGGCGGAGCTGTAGTCAATGAATAGTATCATGACATTGTTAATCTAATTGCAAAGATGATATGGTGTGAATGTCATGCAAGAGGGATGGCCTCCTCCAGAGACCTTTTTTTCCTGTATACAAATTAGGGCAGCACAGTGGCACAATGGTAGAGCTCACAGCACCGGAGACGCGGGTTCGACCTGACGATGGATGCTGTATGTGTGGAGTTTGTACATTCTCCCTGTGGTTTTTTTCTGGGTGTTCTAGTTTCCTCTCACATTCCAAAGACATGCAGTTTTGTAGGTTAATTGGCGTCTGTAAATTGCCCTTGGTGTGTCGGATGTGGAAGTGGGATGACATAGAACTAGTGGTGATTGATGGTTAACGATGACTCGGTGGACCGAGGATCAGTTTCCATGCAGTAATCGCTAAACTAAACATATTGCAATCGATCTAGACTGCTCAAAGACTCATGCTAATGTAGCCTGTTAACAATCGTTCAAATCTCTTCATTTCGGTTGATGTTAGGAGCTACAGGGGACTCTGTGAAAGTTGTATTAGAAAAACTCAGGCCCTGGAACTCAGGCATTTGATAGCAGAATTGGACGGGGGTAAGCATCAGTGGACGCTGCCTGAAGTGGTGAGGCAACAGATACTTGTCCCATTTAAAAGTATCTGGATGAGGACAGGAAGCAGTGTAACCCACAGGGCCATGTCGAGTCCTGACAAGTTCCCAATAGTGCCTTTTTGCTGATCGTGGACGCGATGGGCTGAGTGTTGTGCCTGGAGCAGGTGCTTGTTGCTGATGTGGTGCTGTCTTTGTTGCTCTCTGCAGATGGCAGCCAGCACAGTGCTTGGTTCCCACCATTTCACCGAACCCCAGCCATCGGACAGTGTGTAGCTCCGCTCTGTGCCAGCCATCTGGCCTCCTGTACCCTCCTGCAGGGCAACGAGCGGACACGGCTGGTGGCTTTGCCCCCTGGATCTTCCCCTGGAGCCGGCAGCAGGTCCGCACGAAGAAGCGGGGCACCGAGTACCAGCCGAAGTTCATCAAGCGACTGCGGACACACGGCTGGCAGAGGCGCATCAGCACCCGTGCCGGCATCGAGCTGATCTTGCGCAGGATGCTGAAGGGTCGGAAATCGCTGACCCACTGACCACAGACGGCCTGTGACCTGCTGCTCTCTGTCTGCCTTGTATATATTGTATAAAATTCTTGGCCTGAATTGTGAGCCTGTTGATTTCGCCGGGAGGGGAGGGGGCAGGGGCACTTGCGCTGTTGCTACATGCATTTCCTGCACACAGGAGGACAAGAGGGCATCTGGGAACCAGGTAAAGAGCAGGATAGCTGAAGAATGGGAGAAGAGCAGCAGTGGGAGCAGGGATGGTCCAGTCTCATCAGTGCAGAAAAAGAGGGAAGATTGGATTAAGAGCAAAATGGGAGAAGTGAAAAGGAAGACTTCTACATATTCTACACATGTGGAAGAATTTAACTCTTGCAGGGTTGTGTCCCAGCAGTAGAAACTATTCCCCGTCTAATTCACAGAAATTGGTCAACAAATGGTAACAAGTGATGGGGGGTTGAGGGCACGATGTTTATTATGGTGAGGACTCACCTGCTTGTTCTGGAGGTTCAATGGTAGTTTATTGTCACGAACAACTAAGTACAGTGAAATTCTGTTTTTGCATACAGCTGGGTGACAATCCTACATTACATTAGGCACAATCATTCTAAGAACAAGAGTGTAAGACAGTAGACCCCACTAAGTGAGTAGTCAAGAGTCACCACGTTTAAGACACCATCTTGTACCCTTCAGGTCCAATTTTTTTAAAATGTCTCAACATGGCCATAGAGGACCGTTGTCCTGGTGGCGGCGCTGGTTTGGAGTTGTAGGGGTTGTATTGGCCAGGCAATGTGTCCATGTCCTTTACTGCGGCTCCGTCGCTCCATGCTTTTGCAAGCTGGAGGTCCAGATGGGGCACAGGGAAGAAAGTGGGTGTGGTGTTTTGGTAAGTTACCTAAAACTAGAGAATTCAAAATTCATACTGTTGGGTTGTAAACTACCCAAGCAGAATATGAGGTGCTGTTCCTCCAGTCTGCATGTGGCCTCACTCTGGCAATGGAGGGGGACTAGGTCAGTACGGGCATGGGAAGAGTAGTTAAAATGGTTAGTAACCAGGAGCTTGGAGGACTGAGTGCAAGTATTCAGCATGTTTAAAAATTCTATAGTTTGGAATTCCATAGGTTCGCATGGGTAATAGAGATGAATGTGGATTGTGGAGAGCTTTTTCAATGCTTGCTTTTAAATTGTCATTTGAGCTGATCAGAACACGTCAGTTCAATGCTGTTGAGCGAGCCAGACACATGTTTTAGGGACTGCCTCAGTAATGGTTGTCCCAAGCAACTAATTTACATCCAGTAAACAATGCTGACTTCTTGAGCAGGGTGAGCTTCTCTGGGCTGGAGAGTGAGAGGATCCACAGAGCAGGTGGCCTGATATTAGTGGGTGGTAATGGCCAGAGTGTGCAAGGAGAGCAACCGAACCATCCTCCATCGGTGAGATGCTGCAGCAGATCAGTCAAACGTGCTTTGGGTTTTGTAAACCCATGCTGACTGTGATCATTCCTGCCCTTAGTGTCTACATGCTCCCACAGTTTAATTTTCATCATACATTTGTATCTTCTCCTCTACTAATGTTAGGCAACAAGATGAAAAGGTTCCCCTCTGCTCTTAACTAGTGGGGGACTCATTTGCTGCCCTCCACACCACAGGAATCAGTCCCAAATCCAGAACTTTGGAAAATGATGACACATGCACTCACTCTGAAGCATTAGCTTTCAGGTCTCTGGCACGAAGACCATCAGGTCTTTGGGATTTATTGACTCTCAGGCTCACCAGTTCTCAGTTAGTATTTTTTGACACATACATTCCCTTCATTTCTTCATTGTCACCCGACCCTTGGTTCTCTAACATCTCTGGCAGGATTTTTATGTGTTCCTTGAGGCAAGATGCAAATTAATTGTTTAATTCCTCTGCCATCTTATTTGCCATTTACCATCCACTGTCCTGGTAAGGGATCACTGTCTGCCCCACTGCTTCGTTCCTTTCTATCTACCAGTGGAGCTCCCGAGTGGGACAGATCTTACGTTGAACGGTTGTCCCCACTGAGACCTGGTGACCCAGCAACATAGCAACAACACTAAGGCTCACCTGGTATCGTACAGCACCTCTCTCAATCATCCCACAGCAATTTATGGGGTAGTTTAGTCATTGTAGTCTGGTGGATAAAGGATGTGTCGGCAATCATTTTACACACAGCAAGCCTGCACTCACAGCACTGACTTCTTTTAACTTTGGACAAAGAAAAAATGTCAACCACACTGCATGTGAACAACAACTCTCAATCAAATGGTACCCTGGGATGGGACTCCAACCTCCACTCACTCTGACACAAAGAGCACTCACACTGAAGTACCACACAATACAGTGTTGATCGAGCCAGGAGAATAGACTGGGCTGTGAGTGAGAAAGATTCCCATTTTGCTTTTGTTTTGGAAAACATTTTATTAATCACCTGGACCAATACACCAATGCAAACTGCACACACATGCCTCTCTCCATGGCGCTGACATAGTATATTTACTATCTGTTCATATTGCTATATTATGATATGCTACAATGCTGAACATTATATTCTGCACTCTGTATTTTCCACTTTGCTCTATTATATTTGAGTTTGATCATTGTGTTTAGAGTCACAGTCCACAGAAGGATGTGGAGGGACCTTCTCTGCGTGTCTGCAGTTAACAGGCCAACAGAAATTAATTTCCATGTAGAGTAATAGTCATAGAGTGATAGAGCGATAAAGTGTGGAAACAGGCCCTTCAGCCCAACTTGCCCACACCGGCCAACATGTCCCAGCTACACTAGTCCCAGCTGCCGGCGTTTGGTCCATATCCCTCCAAACCTGTCCTATCCATGTACCTGTCTAACTGTTTCTTAAATGTTGGAACAATCCCTGCCTCAGCCATGTTTTCTGGCAGCTTATTATGTACACCCACCACCCTTTGTGTGGAAAAGCTACCCCTCAGGTTCCTATTAAATCTTTTCCCCTTCACCTTAAACCGATGTCCTCTGGTCCTTGATTCACTTACTCTGGACAAGAGACTATCCGATCTATTCCTCTCATGATTTTATGCATGATTTATGTATGGTATATCCTAGTTGTTCTGATAGCATGCAAAACGAAGCTTTTCACTGTACCTCAGCCCACATGACAATAATACTAAACCTAATTCTAACCTAATAACACTGACCTAAACCTAATACCAGGAGCAGAATGTTTATGAAGGGGCTTTAATGGCTCGTGCGAAGGTTTTCTGTGGACAAAGTGTTTTCACATTGAAACAGCAGCCAGCATTCTGGGTTGCAATGGATCTACAGGCTTGATGGGCTGGTGCTGCGGTGACGCTGGGTGTTGGATGGAGTCCAGCTCCTGAGTGACTCCTTGGCAGACAGTGCAGTAAACCTGGCGACAGCAGCTTGGCAATGGAGCCCTCGGTCAAGCTGCAAGTGGAGAGAGAACTGTATCTCTCTGCTCTCTGTTTTCATGAATCCCTCAGTGCATGTGGGCGGCACAGTAGCGCAGCGGTAGAGTTGCTGCCTTACAGCAACCGAGAATAGGGTTCGGGTGACTACGGGTGCTGAGCTTCATGTGAAATAGAAATTTCAGTGCACCCTTGTGTATATGCCTGTTAGCACGTTCTCTCTGTTACCACGTAGGTTTTCTCTGGGTGCTCCAGTTTCCTCCCACACTCCAAAGATGTACAGGTTTGTAGGTTAATTGGCTTTGGTATGGTCAAAGGTTAGCGTTGAATAGACAGTTTCTGACATAATTTTATAAACTATCAGATTTCCCCTCAACCTCCATCATTCTAGAGAAAACAGGTGGAACATAGCTGATGATCTTACAATGGTGGATTGAAATCTACAGCATAGAAACAGGCCCTTCAGCCCAGGGAGTCTAACCTACCCTTGATCACCCGTTCACACTAGTTCTATGTTATTGCACTTTCTCATTCACTCCCTATACACTAGGGGCAATTTACTGAGGGCAATTTACTACGTCTTAACTGCACGTCTTTGGGATGTTGGAGGAAACCCGCGACGCCACATCGAGAACGTGCAAACCCCACACAGGCAGAACTTCATGTCATGATCAAAGCCAGGTCTCTGGCGTGTGTGGCAGCAGATCTACTAGCTTCACCACTGTGCCGCCCTGTAATAATAAGTCATTTTGAAATGTTGTGAAAAGACCTAAAATGGAATTTTATTATCTCTCGCACTTTAGAAAAACCCAACCCAATTTGAGCATAATTTTTGAGTTGCATCTTTGTCTGCCCTTGTAAGACAAAGATCCATATATTGGAATAAAACGAAGAGCTTAATGATTATGCCTCTTTTAAATCAATCCGAACTAGATAATGTTATTTTGGATGTCAGAACAGATTGCATAGATTCAACAAAAGCACAAGGGCTTGGCAAATGGAACTGCTTCAGAAAGGTCTGTGAGAAACATAGAGACAGCATGCAAGCTGACCTAGTTCTGAAGTTGTTTTTCAAGCCAGCAGTGCCTCAGGGTTGCGATGATTATGCAATGTGTGTGAGTGTCCTTTGCTGGGTCGGAGAGGCAGAGAGAAGGAGCCGCAGTTATTAAATCCCCGTTGCCTTTAATTTGCTTTCACATTGCCATTGATACCAGAGGTCAGGCTAGGACATTTATTTCATAATGAAGGAACTGTGATCTGGAAGGTTCTGCCTGAAAAGCTGGAAGTAGATTTATTGAGATTATTTAGAAGGGAATGTGGCGATTGAATCATTTGCAGCCTCGGGGCCACTCATTCATCGGCTGAATAAAGTGGCACTGGAATTAATCCCACTTCCCGTGGTCTGTAGCCTGTGGAGTACGGCTCTTCCAGGTCTCATCCACCTGCCTTTGAAACGTTGCAAGCATTTCTGTCTCCATCACCCTCTCAGGCAGAGACAGTCCTGGCTGAATGCAAAAAAAAACATCGCTCTGCCTTATAATCCTGTGACAGTCACAGATTCAGATTCAGATTAGTTGATTCTCACATACACCAGGGTGCAATGAAATTCCTTGTTCACACGAAGCTCACAGAGCAAACAATGCACATGGTAATGATGAATGCAACAATACATACAATGATAAATGCAAATCAGCAGAATGGTGCAAAGACTGGAGTCACAAGAAACCACAGATGCTGGAAATCTGCTCAAAACCCAAAGTACGGGAGAGACTCAGCGGGTCAGGTCAGAAGGGACCTGACCCAAAACCTCGTCTATCCATTCCCTCCACAGATGCTGCCTGACCCACTGAGTTACTCCAGCATTGTGTGTATTTGCTGCAATGCCAGCATGTGGAGATGGGGGCTCCGCCAGAGCCCAGTCTGTGAATGCGGAGCAGAACAACAGATGTCATTTCTGGGTGCCCGCTCTGCCACCCACCAAATGGAGCTCAGGGCCTGGCAGACATTGACGCAGAGACAACAACCTGGCTGCTCAACACCCGGCTTGAGATCTAACTATTCCTTTGGTTTATGTTTCATTTGCAAGAAGAAGAAGCTGCAAAGTGCTTGCGCCATCCGAAGTACAGCAAAAGTATATTGAAGTACAATAACAGACTAACCAAACGAGATAGAGTTAAAAGAAAGAGTGCGTAATGTCACCTCCAGAAAGGGGGTGGGCGAGAGGTCATTGGTTCAGGAGGCTGATCGCAGCGGTATCAAATAACTATCCCCTGTATCAAACAAAGAACTGCAGAACAAAAGATAGACAAAAGAAAGTGCTGGAGTAACTCAGCTGGTCAGACAGCATCACTGGAGAAAAAAGAAAGGTAATGTCAGGACCCTTCTTCTCTTTCGACCCAAAATGTCACCTATCCTTTCATCTAACCATGAACACACACACACACAGTGTCAGTCTGGCACTGTGCACACTTATACCATGGCAGGCTGACATCGTGTACGGATACACCATGGCATGCTGGCACCTTGCTCACACACACCATGTCAGGCTGGCATCATGCTTACACACACCACAGCAGGACGGCACCATGCCCACACACACCGTGGAAGGCTGACACTGAGCGTGCATACACCGTGACAGGCTGGCATCGTGCCATCAGTATTCAGCTGGCGACTGTTTCAGAGAGCAGGCCACTCCAGCACAGGGCTCACTCATTCCACTGCACTCTGGGAGCTGCATTAGTAAAACAAGCCATCAATTCACCAGACATTTTAAGGTCACAGTTTGTGGTTGGGGTGTGGAGAATGGATCATCCCATTTATTTCAGTACCTCCATCCTCCTGCTTTAGTCATGGAGTCACACGGTACAGAAACATCCCTTCTGCCCATCTCCTCTGTGCTGACCAAGATGCCCCATCTCAACTAGTCCTATTTGCCCGGGATTGGCCCATTTCCCTATGAACCTTTCCTGTCCATGTACCAAGTGTCTGTAAAGCATCTGCCCCTGATGAAGGTGCTGGTTCCCCCTGATCGACAGACCACCGCTGGTGCAGCAATTCCTGACTCGGTGGCGCCGTGAGTGATCTGTCTGCAGTGTCAGGTCAGTAATGACAAAGGTGCTGGAGGATCGTGAACCCCACCTCAACACTGACAGTGCGCTGCCTCACTGAGGTCATCAGCTGCGCACCCCACCTCAAAGTTGGAAGACAGGAACACTGGCAGCAACACTGAACTTTTCAGCTCAATGGCATCTCACAGCAAGTGCACATTTGTAACAATGTTGCCATCATGGGGAGGGTCAATTGGTATTGCAATTGGGAAGATGCTATTGGGATTTTTTATTCCAACTCCAGTGCTGGGGGAGGCTCACGAGCTATGATCTTTGTTGAGGAATGCTCGAATCTTACCTTTGGCAACGGGTTGAGTTGGAGGACCATGGGGGCTACGGGTAGGGGACGGATGCGTTGGGGGAGCAGACCCAACAAGTCTGCACTTGGTCTAGTCTCCTTTATACTTTGCCTTTCTTGCCTTATGTTAACACTATGCCCTCTAGTGTTTGATATTTCCTTCCTGGGTAAAAGGTTATGACTATCTACCCTATGCCTTTCATAATTTTATATACCTCTATCAGGTCCACTCGCAACCTCCGACATTCCAGAGAAAACAACCTGTCTGAAATGTGACCAACATGATTATCATGCCTTTGCTTCACAATCCTCGATACTCAAACCCAAAAAACCCCAGTCCACCCCAACTGCACAGTTTATTTCCAGATCTGGTTATTCCTTTTTTCTGATATCACTCCTCAGATTCTGATTAGATTATTGTCACCTACACCGAGAAGCAATTACATTTCTTGTTCACACAAAGGCTCACAAAATAAACAGTGTACATACTGTAATGATAAATAGTCAAGATTCAAGAGTGTTTTATTGTCATATGTCCCAGTTAGAAGAACAAAATTCTTACTTGCAGCAGCACAACAGAATATGTATACATTGTACACTGTAAACAGTACAATAATGAGGAAAAAAAGTTCAGTGTGTGTATATATAGGCTTAGTTTAGTTTATTATTATTGCCACGTAGTTTATTGTTGTCAAGCATTTTGTTGCGTGCGATCCAGTCAGTGAAGAGACTATACATGTTTACAATCAAGTCATCTCCTGAAGAAGGGTCTCGACCCAAAACATCACCCTTTCCTTCTCTCCAGATATGCTGCCTGTATCGCTGAGTTACTCCAGCATTTTGTGTTTATCTTCGGTTTAAACCAGCATCTGCAGTTCCTTCCTGCACATCCACAATGTAGATACAGGATAAAGGATATAACATTTAGTGCAAGATAAAGTCCAATAAAATCCAATTTAAAATAGTTCAAAGGTCTCCAATGAGGTAGATGGGAAGTCAGGACTGCTCTCCAGCTGGTGAGAGGATGGTTCAGTTGCCTGTTCTAATTAAACATTGTTCCTCTTTTTCTTGCCTTTCTATAAATCCCACCACCTTCGTTGTCACGACATGTGATCAGTCCCATCATGCCATCTGCCTGTGACACCACATTCAAGGAACTATGTACCTGCACTCCTAGATCCCTCTCCACCACACTCTCCAGGTCCCTGCCATCACTGTGAACATTTTATGCACTTATCTGCATTTCACTCCATTCACCCTTCCTCAACGCACTTGCCTCAAGATCCGGCTGTAATTTTTCATAATCATCTTCACTGTCTACAAAATGTCCTACTTTAGTGTGGCTTTAAAATTTGGTTCGCAAGTAAGCAGCTGACACTAAAAACGTGATAGTATATAAAATTATGAAAGGCTTAGGTAGGCTAGACAATCAGAACCCTTTCCCCAGGGTGGAAATGTCAAAGTCTAGAGAGCATTCATACAAGATGAGAGGGGTAAAGTTTAAAGGATTTGTGCAAGGCAACTTTCTTCTCACAGAGGCTGGAAAGCGCTGCTATGGGTGGTGGTGGAGGCAGATGCGATAGTGGTGTTACAAGAGGGTTTTTGATAGGTACATGGAAGTGCAGGGAATGGAGGGATATAGGTAGGTTATGTTTAAGAAAGAACTGTAGATGCTGGTAAAATCGAAGGTAGACAAAAATGCTGGAGAAACTCAGCAGGTGAGGCAGTGTCTATGGAGCGAAGGAATAGGTGACTTTTCGGGTCGAGACCCTTCTTCAGACTGATGTGTGGGGGGGGGGGGTGGGGTGGGAAGGAGAAAGGAAGAGGCGGAGACAGTAGGCTGTGGGAGAGCTGGGAAGGAGGGAGAAATCAAGGACTATCTGAAATTGGAGAAGTCAATGTTCATACCACTAAGGTGAAAACTATCCAAGCGAAATATGAGGTGTCGCTCCTCCAATTTCCGGTGGGACTCACTCTGGCCATGGAAGAGGCCCAGGCCAGAAAGGTCGGATTCGAAATGGGAGGGGGAGTTGAAGTGCTGAGCCACCAGGAGATCAGTTTGGATAATGCAAACTGAGTGGAGGTGTTGGGCGAAGCTATCGCAAGCCTGTGCTTGGTCTCACCGATGTAGAGCAGTTGACACCATGAACAGCAGATGCAATAGATGAGGTTGGGACTCCCGTGAATTTTATTCAAAGGAGCGCGGCGTCATTAATACTTAGTAGGAACACAATTACATTTTCTGAGGAATGTGGATCGATGTATTGATGACACATTGTATAACCACATGTTAACTACTGGCTGTTAACAAGTGCTAACAGTGGTAGTTAACAAATCGTTTTCATCTCATGGCCAGTGCAGCGGGTGACTCTTAACGATTATCCATGGTTGTTTTTTTAAAACTTCGTATTTAACAACACAATGTTTTAAAAAGAAAATCCGTATTTAACAACGCTAATTCGTATTTCCGTATTCGTATTGCATTTCCGTATGAAATACGGAAAATTAGCGCGGGGCCCAATTGGGAGCAATTGGTCCAATTAGCTTAAGGCCGGCCCTGACCTCTGCCTCATCTGGAAAGACTGCTGGGTCCTTGGACTGAGTCGAAGGGGAAGGTAATGCAACAAGTGTCGCATTTCCTGCGGTTGCAAGGGAAAGTACCAGGGGAGGGGATGGTTTGGGTGGGAAGGGACAAATTGACCCGGGAGTTTCCGCGGAAAGCCGAAAGTGGAGAAGATGGGAAGATGTGGCCAGTGGTGGGATCCCGTTGGAGGAGGCGAAAATGTTGGAGGATTATTTGTTGTATGTGACGGCTGGTGGGTGGAAGGTGAGGACAAGGGGGACTCTGTCCTTGTTGCGAGTGGGGGGATGGGGAGTGAGAGCGGAGCTACGGAATATAGAGGAGACCCTGGTGAGAGCCTCATCTATAGTCGAAGAGGGGAACCTCCGTTCCCTTCTTCTTCTTCTTCTTTGGAGTTTTACGGCAGCCGGCATCCACAATGTTGCATTGCTGCCACCTTCTGGCTTCACTCCACAGTCCTCATGTCTTTACATTATATCCCTTTTATAAGGCCAGAGGCCCTCAAGAAATTAAACAACACCTTTACTCCTTTTCCTTCCCCTCCACACTCTAGAATGTTCTTTTCTGATATATCTGTCATTCCAATTTTCTTCATTTCACTGATCAAAACTCTTCTTTCTGTTTCATATCTTCTACATGCTGAACTGTTTCCGGCTGATGGCATTCCTCACACATCCCAGTAGGGTGTTTTCCCAACATTTTTAATGTGCTGTTCAGGTGAGTGTGTCCTATCCTCAATCTTGCTAATACTACCTGTTCTCTCCTGTTTCCCCCAAACATCCGTTCCCTAAAGAATAGGTAGGTTATGTGTAGACAGATAATAGTTGACATTATGTGCGGCACAGACATTGTGGGCTGAAGCTCTGCTGCACAGTTCTGTGTTCTCGCCGTTGCTGCCGGATCAGGGGCTTCGGAGGCTGCACACCCGCCCGGCGACACTTGGCAACGGCCCGGAGTACTGGTGCCGCCCACATCCCACCAAACACCCTTATTTGCATCCCACCTTCCGACTGCGGCGGAAGCAAAGCTCGGAACCCGCATCTCGGCTCCGTGACTTCGGGGGATGCGGAGCGGTGGACACTTCCGGCGGCGGCGACCAAAGATCTTTGTTGGCGACATGGAGGAGCCGGAGCTGCAGCTGCGAGTTCGTCGGGGTGAGGGGAGGGGAGAGGAGGGGAGGGTGAGGGGAGGGTGAGGGGAGGGGAGGGGTGAGGGTGAGGGGAGGGGAGGGGTGAGGGTGAGGGGAGGGGTGAGGGGAGGGGAGAGGGGGGGAGAGGTGAGGGGTGAGGGGAGGGGAGTGGTGGGGAGGGTGAGGGGAGGGGTGAGGAGTGAGGGGAGGGGAGGGGAGTGGTGGCGAGGGTGAGGGGAGGGGTGAGGGGAGGGGAGGGGAGGGGAGGGTGAGAGGAGGGGAGGGGTGAGGGGTGAGGGGAGGGGAGTGGTGGGGAGGGTGAGGGGAGGGGTGAGGAGTGAGGGGAGGGGAGGGGAGTGGTGGCGAGGGTGAGGGGAGGGGAGGGTGAGGGGAGGGGAGTGGTGGGGAGGGTGAGAGGAGGGGAGGGTGAGGGGAGGGGAGGTGAGGGGAGGGGGGAGGGGAGGGGAGGGTGAGAGGAGGGGAGGGTGAGGGGAGGGGAGGGTGAGGGGATGGGGGAGGGGTGGGGAGGGGAGGGGGTGAGGAGGGGAGGGGAGGGTGAGGAGGGGAGGGGAGGGGGAGAGGAGGGGTGAGGAAGTGAGGGGAGGGTGAGGGGTGAGGAGGGGAGGGTGAGGGGAGGGGAGGGTGAGGGGAGAGGTGAGGAGGGGAGGGAGGGTGAGGAGGGGAGGGTGAGGGGAGGGGAGGGTGAGGGGAGGGTGAGGAGGGGAGGGGGGGGCCGGGCCTAGGAAACAGGAGAACCCCCCGTCTTCGTCTCTCCCCCCCCCGCCGAGGCCTCCCAATCCCGGCCCTCCTCTTCCCACCGCTGTCATTCTCCCCACCCACCCCCCGAACCACCCCGGGTCTAAATCCCTGTTATCATCAGTTACAGATAAGTTCACGGAGAGCATGTACTTTCTGGCCAACGAACCATCGGTGGCTCTTTACCGTCTCCAGGAGCACGTCCGGCGATCCCTCCCCGAGCTGGTGCAGCACAAGGTGAGGGGACTGAGCGCTGCCGAATCCTTGGCTTCAGTGTAACCTTACTTTTGCCAATCCTGTCAGAAACGACCACACCTGCTCCTCTCCACCCTTCCTTGCCAATGCCACCCCCCCACCCACCTCACTCCTGACTACCTCTATTTCTCGTCTTCATTTCTCTTCCTCATTACCACTTCCTCGTTCCAGATCTACACAGGCCTTCAACTATTTATACACCCACTGTGGAGGATAAACCCAAACCAAACCTGGCAGGCTGGGCAAGTGGGCTGAGGGATGGCAAATGCAGTTTAATTTAAATGTCTGAGGTCATTTTGGGAAGTCAAATGAGGTCAGGACCTCGCACCGAATGGCAGGGCCCTGAGGAGCGTTGTGGAGCAGAGGGATCTTGGGGAACAAGCATATAGCTCCCTGAAAATGCCACCTCAGATTGACAGGGTAGTGAAGGAGGCCTTTGGCATACTGGTATTATCATTAAGGGGATTAAGTATAAACTTTAGGGCGTCATGTCACATTTGTACAACACGCTAGTGAGGTCATGCTTGGAATATTGTGTACAGTTCTGGGCAACAAAAATATGTCATATTGTTAGAAGAAAATGTGCAGGGAGGATTTACAAGCATGTTGCCAGGACTCGTGGGCCTGAACTACAGGAAGAGGTTGGTCAGACTAACTTTTTATTCCTTGGAGCATCGGAGACCTCGGGGTATTCTTAGAGACATGTATAAACTCATGAGGGACAAAGGTAAGTTGAATGCAGTCTTCTTCCAGGGAAGGGATATCAAAAAAGACATGTCATAGGTTTGTGATTGGAGAATGATTTAAAAGGAACCTGGGGCAACTTATTTGCACAGAGGGTGGTGGGTATATGTATTGAGCTGCCAGAGGAAGTAGTTGAGGCAAGTACATTAACTACATTTAAAATGTATTTGGAAATGTGGAGTGAGGTATGAGCTTAAAATGAACAAATGGGACAAGCTGAGATAGGCATCTTGGTCAGCATGGATAACTTGAGCCAAAGGGCCTGTCTCCCATCTGTGACATTATGACTAATTGCCTGCAACCAAATGAACACATTGACTTGCTTGCATGCACACTGGGGTGTGTCCATGCAAGCAAGAGTGTGTGCATGGACACACCCCAGTGTGCATGCATGCATGTACAGGCATACACAAAGAAGAAGGACCTGATTTATGGGCATGAGGAACCTCAGTCCGTTACTGACCAGTCAGACCAAAGGAAGGATTTCTTGGCCCTGAAGTGAAAGCTGTCCAGTTAATCAGTGGTGTGCGACCTTGTATTTTGTTTCCTCTGCAGACAGACATGCAAGGCGTGGAAGAACAATGCCAAGGAGCGATATATACTGTGGAGTATGCCTGCAGGTGAGGCCTGGAGGGAGGGCGGGTATACGGTATTGTAAACATGCTGTATGCCAGGCACCCTCTGGAGCAAGGTCTGTGTGCATCACATAAATGAATGCAGGAGGTGCGTTTGGAAGGGAAGATATAATCTTGGCTCCTTCTCGAAAGACAAGAGAAACGAGGAATGGTTGGAAGTACTGGGTCGCCATCTGTTGGGAGTTTAGAATGAGAGGTTGTTTGAAACAAAAAATCTTGAGGGATTTTGATCGAGAGTGGTCACTGCTTAAAAATAACAGATTGCCCATTCAAGGTAAATCTTTGTGAAGGGCACACAATGAGGGTTCAAACGGGTGCAGATCCATTATCTCAGATCTGGCAAATGGAGTATTTAATGAAAGAATGTGAAATTGTTCATTCTAGCAGGAAATATAGATTAACAAAAGCATTATTTCCAAATGGTGAGACGGCAGAGTTTGAATATGTAGAGGGATGTGGGACTCCTTGACTTGCAGAAGGCTGGTAGACTGACGTGGCATGTATTTAGCAAGTCCAACGACATGTTAATGTTTATTGTCAGGTGAATATAATGGGAAGATAGTGAGATAATGCTCCAGTGATACAAGATAAAGTGAGGTTTGGAGTGTTGCTTACCGTCTTGGTTTCCTCATTTAAGAAAAGATGCTGGATGTATACTCTACATACAACAAAGAAGGAAGGCATACAATGATCAGGCCTCAGGATGAATGCCCAAAGCAAATGGGGTTGGATATTGAGCCAAGCCCTACATTGCCCCATCCACACTCCCTGGAGTGGGCGCCACTAGTTAGACGCACGGTTAAACCCTCAATGCATGTTACAAAATTGGCAACAGACTAGTGTGTCACAATTCCATGTTGCCACCAGCTGTACGGGGTTCCATGTCACCCTGTCTATTTGTCAGCGATAATCGATGCTGTGTGTTGTGCTTCCTGTCCCTGTAACGGCCTCCACGTTTTACATTCTTTTATGTGGAGGACAGGAGACTTGCCTCAGTCACTGTTGCTTGTGCTGGATATTCTTCCTTGCGATGTGATCTTAACTTTTACCCTTAACTTGTAATCCTTTCGCCTCCTCGTGCAGTGCGGTGAAGAGCATGTCTAACAGTGCAGCCTACTTCAAAAACATTGAGGGGTTGCTCCGACAAGCCATCAGCATCAAGGACCAGATGAGCTCTTTGCAGAGCCGCAGGTACTGCGAGGGCCTTAGGTTCTGCTTGGTGTGCCCACCCTCCCTTCCCCGCCCCGCCTCACCCCATTCCTGTGGTTTGAGTTCACTCATTGTGTTCGGGTGATGTTGGGGGAGCCATTAAAAACAGCACATCAGGCCTGCCCCGTCCTTGCAGGGAGGTTAGACTTGCCATGGAAATGCCCGCCTGTGAACATGACCACTTTGTCTCAGAAATTCAGTTCATGGTGCTAGCTGGTCTTATTGCAACTTAACGGTGGGAATAGGAAAATCGAATGGATACGTTCACTGCAATTCATTTGGTTCTGTTGTGGCCAAAGTCCTTTGTGAGACTGGGCGCGTGGTCTGGATGGGTGGTTGATGCTGGATGGAGAGCGTATGGCCCCCATAAGTCCTCCCACACTCAGCGCCTCCTGCTGCTGCTTCCTCGCCATGAGTGGTCGCAGGATGGCATTCCCACCCATCTGTCGGGCTGCTACATTTTTCCCAAACGCAATGGGAAGGGTGTTGCCGTGGCGATTTGCTCTAGCTGCGCCTTCCTATCAATATCGACTAAAAATGAGTGAGTACCAGACGTGAATGTACTTCACAGGAGGGGTGGAGAATTCATTTGATTTTCAATGAGGGATAAAGAAATGCCAGATTCAAATATAGTGAATGGTGATGTGCTGATTTAATGAAACCCCCGGGGGGAGTGTTTAGTTTGATATTTGAATTTTGGTATTTTTCTTGTACCTGTGTCCTAGTTCTGTTGAGTACTGAGTGTCCATTGCAACAGAATTTGGCAGCCTTTTCATGTGTGTGTTGACATCTGCATTCTCCATGACATCATCTTCCTCTACCCCATATCCACACACCTGCTTGAGCACAGTCATGCAGCACGGAAACAGGCCGTTCAGCCCATTACACCCATGCTGACCATCGTACCCAACCACACTAATCCCATTGACTAGCATTTGATCTGCAGCCTCTCATGTCTTGGTGACCTCAGCACTACCTACCTCCATCAAGAATCAAAAGAGTGAAGAGTATTTTATCGTCATATGAACCAAAAGGGAACAAGAAATTCTTAATTGCAACAGCAAACTAGGTTTGTTAACGCAGTACTGATAATATAATAAACAAACATAAAAAAAGTTCAAGAAAACAAAACAAGCTATTCAAGCTATATAGCTACGCTGGGACACTGAATAAATGAAGCTAGGGCTCAGGCGGAAGTGCATGAAGTTAAGGGCCAGCTGTCAGTCGGGGCACCAGCTGAAAGCTCACTCTTAAAGAGACGAGACTGCAGAGGCTGGAGGAACTCAGCAGGTCAGGTAGCATCTGTAGAGAAAATGACTAGGTGATATTTTGTGTGGGGTCCTTCCTTCAGGCTGATCTGAAGAAGGTTCATGACCTGAAATATCATCTGTCCATTCCCTCCACAGATACTGCCTGACCCACTGACTTTCTCCAGTACATTGTTTTTTTTTGCTGAAAGCCTTCCCATTCTGTGCATGATGGAAACAACTCCTCTGTTTGGCAGCTCTGAGAAACTCTTCCCCAAAGCCACATTTACATGTTGAAAACCACACATGCCATATGTTAGGTCTTGCACAACTGGTACACTGGATCTCGAGTGGTGGGATCCAAGGGAAATTATTCAATGCCAATGGTTATGGTCTTGCTGCATGTCCATTGCCTGTTCTCAGGCCGAATCGTTGGACACATGTTGCAGAGTCAATCCCTTGCTCCACTGTTGTAATGAACCCTCAGTACTCCACAGTTTACGTTGCATTTTTCCATCTTATATTTTTCTTCACCCATCGCTGCATGCAGCTTTAGTGATGTGCGTGTCTGTTACAGTTCCGTTGTTACACAGGCAGTTCCTGAACTTCCCTCCTTCTCTTCTTCCTGAGTGCAGAGCCAAGCGTGCACCCCTCCCTTTCCAGGTTAGTATTGCTGATACCAGGAGCACAAGCTGGCCTGGTGCCAAAGCAGCCTTGATCGCTGCTAAATCATGAATAATACTTTGACCCATGCAGATCTCCCACCTTACCGCCTATCTTGAACAATCTCTTAAATTATTTCAATTACTGTGGGTGCAGGTCATATATTACTTTAATGACATATATCAAATTGAAATGTAAAAATTGTGAATTAGTAGCTTCTGTGAGCCTAAAGCAGCCAGTGAAATTGACCTTGAGATGGGACGGTCTGCATGTGTGCCAAGCAATACATCTTTCTCCTTTTACAGGCCGTTCAGTTGGAGCAGCAAGAGTGTGGGGTTTGGGTGACAAGCAGGTCCTCCGAGCAATGGAGAGGCCAGGTCTCTGCTAATCTCCACTGAAGAGCTATGGCGAAGTGCTGAGAATCTCGGCATGAGAGGGAAGGAAGAGTGAAACATAAAGGCTGTCACAGGGTGTTGTGGGAAACCAGGGACAAATGTGCTGCATCTCTGTAAGAGAAATTTGTGTCATCATGAGCCACAAATGAGGTACTGGGTGGCTAATATTGTGCCTTTATTAAAGAATAGTTGTGAAAAAAGTCAGGGAAGTAAAGGCTGCTGAGCCTAACATAAGTGGTGGACAAGTTCCTTGAAGTGATTCTTAGAGGCAGGATCTATCTTCATTTGGAAAGGCGAGGACAGATTTGGGATAGTCTCCACGGCTTTACATATGGGAAAACATGGCCAAGGGCATTGATGAGGTTTGGGCGATAGACATTGTCTTCACGGACTTTAGCAAGACCTTTGACAAGGATTTGCATGGTAGGCTGGTCTGCAAGGTTGGATCACATGGCATCCAGGATGAGTTACCCAGTTGGATACTAAATTGGTCTTGTGGTAGGAGGCAGAGGGTGGTATTTGTCGGGTTGTATTTCAAATTCGATGCCTGTGACCAGTGGTGTGCTTCAGGGAACAGTGTGCAGTGGTGCTTGTCTACATACAACGGTGGTGTTTGTCATCTAATTTAACGATTTGGATCAGATTGTAGTTGCCCTGTTCAAGTTTGTGGATAATACCACAATTAGTGGTAGTGTACTATGAGGAAGTTTGTCTAAGATTACCGCAACTGAGATCAACTGGGAAAGTGGACCAAGGAATGGCAGATGGAATTTAACCTAGTAGACAAGTGTGAAGTGTTGCATTTTGGGAAATTAAACCAGGGCAGGACTTGCACAGTAAATACAGGCCCCTTGGGTGTGTCATAAAACAGAGAGACTTTGGGATACTGATACATCATTCCCTGAACGTGGTGACACAGGTAGACAGAGTTGTGTTTAATATGCTTTCCTTCATCAACAAGGGCACTGAGACAAAAGTTGGGACATCATGTTACAAGTGCACAAGATGATGCTGAAACCACACTTGGAGTATTGTGTGCAGTTCAGGTCACATCCTTGCCCATTCAGACAGCCTGACATATCTCCCCGAAGCCTTTCTACATCGGTCTCGCCTCCCGCACAAGAGATTATTAAATAACGTTGGATCACACAACACTGTGGGAAATGTGCAGTGTGGAGTTACTTCTGGGTAATGGATAGGAACAGTATCATTAGCATTCTTAAATATATATTACCTGATATCCTTATCCCAAAGCATTTTAATACACATTGGGAGCCATCACCGAATCCCACAGTGCCCACCAGTCCTGTACAGAACAAAGAATAATGGCGGGGAAGTGGGATGCGAGGAGCAGAAAGTTAAATTGTGTATGTGCATAATTTTTTGATCGGGCATTAGTTACCTTGGTGTTTCTTTTGATCACCACAGGAAGTGATGCAAAGAATGTCCTGAGCTTGGGTTGGAGAATAAGTCGCACGAGCATCAGGCTTGTCTTCAAGGGCCAGGTGAGCGAGAGGCGGTATATTGTTCTCCTTCAGTCTCCAAGACCCCTTCCCGTCAGTGAGCAGGGTCGGGGCTTTGTGTCCCTCACTGAATTGCAATGTCCCACTCAGCCGACCATTATCCAATCACTGTCACTGTGGAGAGCATCCCTTACGTAATCCTTCCCCTCATCTACTCTAGGGGTGCCGAGGGTAGACTTCTGTTCAACTAAAGTGTTAAATTCCAACCTCAACTTGACCCAGTGAGAATAATTATATCTTTTTCCATAGGAGCTGTACCCTTTCATACCTCTAGTTTCCCTCTCCCATGACTCTCAGTCTGACGAAAGGGTCTCAACCAAAAATGTCACATATTCCTTTTCTCCAGAGATGCTGCCTGACCCGCTGAGTTACTCCCACATTTTGTGTCTATCTTCGGTGTAAACCAGCATCTGCAATTCTTTCCGACACAAATCGTTTTCCATACCTGACCCAGGATATTTCACAGAAAAGCAGGGAAAAATTGAAAGCATATTGTGGTGATGGAGGATGTGCAGATATTCGATAAAATATTGAGCTCATACCCGAACCACCTCTCAACATGTACACCTATAGGAGTGCCATGATTCATAAGTGATAGGAGCAGAATTAGGCCATTCGGCCCATCAAGTCTGCCATTCAATCATGGCTGATCTATCTTGCCCCCCCCCCAATCCTATTCTCCTACCTTCTCCCCATAACCTCTGACACCCGTACTATTCAAATGATATGTGACTGGGCTGAGGCTGGGCAGCAATGCTTGAACCCAGACAACCACGCAGATAAATATCAACTGAAAGGACCCAATTCCATATTTGTGGCTTTTTCTGTGGAAGTTCCCTCACTAACTGTATCCGAGCAAGAGAGAGAGATAGAGAGAGAGAGAGAGAGAGAGAGAGAGAGAGAGAGAGCAAATGTGTTTAGGATGTTGAGAGAATCAAGGGATACAAAGATATGCCTGGAGGACGGAGTAGCCATGGTCTCATTGAATGACAGAGGAGGCAAGAGGGGCTGAATGGCTTCCTCCTGTGTTTCTTTATATGATGGCTTGCTTGTTGCTTTGACTCCAAACCTATTTTTAGTGAACTGGTGCTGGGGTGTTTGATTGGTCTCAGCAACTGAGGGATGGACTGAGGCCTGGGTGATATCATCCCTGGATCTTCCTCTTAACATTCATTTATTTGTGAATCAAGCTCGCAGTTTAACACAACATTGTAAGTAACTTTTAATGAGAAAGATTGTATTCAAAGGCACACAACCTTTACAGTGCAGTAAAGGTACAATTTAAAACAGAACTCTTTCCTAAAGGTAGAAAATGTTAGAAATGTTGGTTATTTTTTTTTTCTATTTATTTCCTGGCTTCCCGTTGCTGTCTTTGTCTTCCTTCTCCTCCTGATCATGACTGACCCCAATTCATCTCACATCCCTCTTCGCCACTCGCTGTTTCTTCCTCAGTCCTAGGGTAAAGGCGGCTTGTGGTTATGGTCTAGCTTTGATGCAGACAAAATTAATTCTCCCGGTTGAAGTATTGGTGGGCAAGAGGTGAGGAAGCGAGAGTGAGCCTGTGCTGGGGGCAGGATCGGTGTCAATGTTGCTTCCATTGTGTTGACGATATAGGGCTCAGACCAGCGTTGAGTCCCTCCTGCAAACAGTCCCCTTGCGTGCAAGCACCCGCCTCATTTCGTGGGAGACTCCGTCCCAGGATCCGGCGGGGGGCAAGGTGCGGGCAGCGGGCAGAGTGCGGGCAGCACGCTGAGCCCGGGATCGCCCATACCCATTGCGGCTGGCCGAAGTAGCCACGTAGAAGGCCTTTTGCTCCCGGTATCGCTCGTAGGCTGTCTCCTTGTGGAAGGCAGGCATGCGCGATGAGTCCTCTTCCTCTGCCTGGTCCAAACGCTCGGGATCCAGGTACCTGCCTCGAGAGGGGCAGCTGTTCTCGAAGAGGGTGTCAGCATGCTCGGGACCACCCGGCCCGTCCGCTCGGCAAGCCTTCACCAGCGCGTGCACCACAATGGTGGCTGCTGCCAGCGCTCCAGCACCAAGGACACTGGCACTTGCTATCGCACTCTCCTTCTCAAACTCCAGCAGCACGTGGATGCAGAGAGCTGACGGGGGAAGCAAACAATCTCCACATGTAGTGCACAGAGGCAAAGGAAACGCAGCACGACATACTAGCACTGGAGTTGACATTTGACACGTGTTAAACTTTCCCAGGTTCATTCATCAACACTTGAGAATAAACGATCCTGTCCAACACTCCCAATAAAGCTCCCCTTATATTATCCCATCGCACACTCCGAGGTCAGGGACAGAATAGGATGGACACGGAGTAAAGCTCCCTCTGCACTGTCCCATCGCACACTCCTAGGGCAGGGGGACAGTTTGGCTCAATTCTTCTCCAGTATAGGGGACTCTCCAGGGCAAGGAGAGCATGGGTTAGACATAAGAGTAAAGCTTCCTCTAAGTCCCATCACGTCCAGGGCAGGTACACAGTAAAGCTCCCCCACTCTGTCCCATCACATGCTCCCAGGCAAAACACAGGGGTTAGTCGGAGTAAAACTCCTTTTGCATGTCACAGCAATCTCCCTCACGGAAAATGAAGCCCTCTCCATCTGCAACATAATATTCACAAATAATGGGTAAGCTGTGGCGCGTTTGTTGTCAGCGTATATTGTGATGCCAAGCTCCCCCTGAAAAAAACAATTCCTGGAGCTGGTGTTATATTTTGGAGTTGATGTCAAGTCTGAGAATGCCCACAGATGATGGGAAATGCTGGCACTTTGTTGGTGACCCAAGAGCTCTATCTTTGTGGGTAGAAGAGGGGCATTGGGGGTGGGATGCTGTCTGACTCAAGATACGTGGCAGGGCCTACCTGGCGTTCTGTACTGGCCATCCACTTCCCCGATGAGGATGGGTCTTGCAATGCAAGACAGGTCTCTGGTAACAACAATCGAGGGTGGGGTCGTTTTGTGGCAGACGCAATTTAGGGCTGTGCGCCTGGAAGAGAGGGGTTGGAGGTGAGGGGCCGAGTGATGTGTGGGAAGGAGACTCCAGCATGCAATAGGAGCTGGCGGGTTTGTTGCACAACCCTTATGCCCATCAGACCCTTGTTATTTAGCATTATCGGTGTTTTCCGATGAAGGTGGTTGAAGATATTTAATGAGTGGAAAGGCAAACTGCTTGCTCTTTTGAAGGAGGAAGGAGAGGCATCTAGAACAAAGAGGCGAATCGCAGTCATAGAGACATAGTCCCTTGGCCCATCAACCACCCATTTACTCTGATCCTACACATCCCAATGTTTTATTATTAAGGGGGTGATGTCAAGATGTGGAAATATGATATCCTGTGCTATTCCAAGGTGCTGATGAACCTGGAGATCCAAGTAAGATTTCAGCCACGACTGATCAATGTTGGGGGGTGGGATTGAGGATTATGGGAACAACGTGGGTGGCTGAAGTTAAAGTGCAGATCTTGTGTGATCTAACGGTTTAGCAGATCTGGCTTGAAGGACTGAGTGATCTATTCCTGTGCAGATGCCAGGCAGAAGAATCATTGGGCCACACACAGCGTTTTATATCATTTCTCTAGCAAAAGTTACATTGTCTGTGCTTGAAATGGAGGATTTCACTCCTGGATCCATTGAGATGATGTTCAAATAACTCTACAGCTTGGAAACAGGCCACTGATCCAACTTGTGCCCAGTGGCTTGTTGCTGCCTTTCTTAAAATAAGAATATTCGCTACCATCCCAGTACCTCACCTCTGTCTAACAAAGGTACAACAATATCTGCCGGGGTCTCAGCAATCTCCCTGCTTCTCACATCATCCTAGGATATACCTGGTCAGACCTTGGGTTCCATCCACCTTAATGCATTAAAGACTGCCAGCACCTATCCTTCATAATGTCGAAATGCTTCAGGATTCACTGCTCTCTACCCTGAAATCTATAGTGTTGCAGTGGAAGCAATCCACAGATTACAGGCTTTGAGGTCCTGCTGGTAAAAATGGCTACCTGGCTGCCCAAACACATGGTGGAGGGCCTCATGCCTTCCCCTACACATGTCGCTGGTACCACCATGGACCACAACTGCTGACTATTCGCCCTACCCCGTCAAAACATCTTGCAGCCACTCTGAGATATCCTTGACCCCAGCACCAGGGAGGCAATGCACCAAACCAGAGTCTTCTATCTGCCCGCCCTTTGATAGAATCCCAACCACTCTCGTTCTCCCGGTCCTGTTCCCCTTCCCTCCGTACAGCAACACCCACTGCAGTGCCACAAGCTGTGTGTCTGGGAGGGCGGGAGACCACTCCCTTCCCCGTCTCAAACAGTCCCGAACATGGTGTATCTGTTAGGGGACCCAACCAAGCATCTGCACTACTTGCCCTGACAGCCCTTCCTGGTGGACACCGATATCCCCGCTCTCTCTGCATCTGCGGGGTGACCAGCTCACTAAACGTCCCGTCCACTACACTTTCCATATCCCGACTGCTCCACATGCAGTCCATCGGCAGCTCCCATCGCTCCGTGCAATCCATCAAGAGCTGCGTCTGCATACATCCCTCGCCCGGATTATGGACTTGTGTCTTGTAGCTAACAGGCAGCAGAGAGCTGACCCACTGAACTGCAAACTGCAGCTACCTCCCTGACACAAGGGTTCGTTTCCATGGTATATTGTGGTTCAGAGCAGCCTTGCTGTCTGTTACACAGAGTAGGCAGATCATGGTCTCACTACACACTGTGGAGTCTGTGCCTGCCCGGCAAGTGTGGACCGTCGCAATTGATGGATTGGAATTGGATCATGCTGACAATGACCATCAGTCCACGCTCTTCTGGAGCTGATTGTGGACCCAGGCTTTCCATCCGCTCTGTCGTTCAAGCATTTATCCATTCCTTATTGCAAGCTTCCATTCAATCTGCTTCCACTGCCCTCACAGGCAGCGTGTTCCATCGCACACTGGTCTCCCCAACCCCCCTCCGGTTCCTTGGCCAGTGTTTCCATCTTCAGAAGCACTGGAGAGAGAGCTTCCAACTTGTGGAAGCAAGTTTTGATTTGTACATTAATTCCCAACGATCTGAAGAACACAAATTCAAGGTCAGTCCCCTTCCAAAGGAGAATAGACCGGTGCCCTTGTCAAGCCTGCCTTACTCTTGGCATCTGGTTAGATCAACCCAGTCCAATGCACAGTTGGATACTACTGTGACAGGGCTGAGTAAAGGGAGCAGCAATGTTCCAACTTCCTCCTACCTCCCACACCCACTGTGGCCCCTCGTGACGTTAAGTTGGCCAGGCATTGCCCCATCACCAACATTTAGAACGATACCTGCAGCAGAACATTCAGCCATGGGTTCTGAATGGTCTGGTGAAGCTCTCTAATGGTTCCCTAGACATGCTTTTTCCCCAGAGCCGTGCATACTTGCCGAGTCCATCTTCCCCCACCCAGCTCGATGGCATTGAGGCCTCATGTCATAGATACATAGAAAATAGGTGCAGGAGTAGGCCATTCGGCCCTTTGAGCCTGCACCGCCATTCAATATGATCATGGCTGATCATCCAACTCAGTATCCCGTACCTGCCTTCTCTCCATACCCCCTGATCCCTTTAGCCACAAGGGCCACATCTAACTCCCTCTTAAATATAGCCAATGAACTGGCCTCAACTACCTTCTGTGGCAGAGAGTTCCAGAGATTCACCACTCTCTGTGTGAAAAATGTTTTTCTCATCTCGGTCCTAAAGAATTTCCCCTCTATCCTTAAGCTGTGACCCCTTGTCTTGGATTTCCCCAACATCGGGAACAATCTTCCTGCATCTAGCCTGTCCAACCCCTTAAGAATTTTGTAGGTTTCTATAAGATCCCCCCTCAATGTCATGTTGCACCTGTTGGTAGGGAGCAGGAATCAAACCAGGGACCTCTGGCCTTTCGGGGTCAGTGGCTGACCTGGCAGGATGTTGCCTCACTGACGGTGAGTGGGGGCAACACTCTAACCCAGCAAGGCTGACGTCTGCTTTGGTTTCTCCACAGTGTTGGATGGTGTATTCAGTGAACAATGGCCGTCAAGCTCACCCCAGCCCATGCGAACCAACCGCATCAGACACTGCGAGGTTCTGAGGAGATCGGAGAGGTGACAGAGCTGGTTGTGTGTGTGTGTACGCATTTGCATATGTGTACACATGCATTTGTGTACTTGCGTATGCATGTGCGTTCCCACACGGGCACTCGGAGCTGCCTCTGGTAGAACTTGTTTCATCAGCACTTTGTGACAATGCTGAAGAGTTTATTCCACTAAAGCTGTACCACTCCTGCACGCAAGCTGTTCCTTGGTTCTCTATCCAAGACATGTTGCACACTGACGGGGCGAAGGCTCGCCTGCCCGCTGTTATCTGTGATAAAGAAGATTGTGCACAGAGGACATTTGGTCCCAGTTTCCATCAAGACCCTCCTCACGATAGCTGAAAGCACAGTAAAAAAGACTCTAGCCTCGGTGTGTGATCTCACGGCTGCACTGCTCGAAACTCCTCACTCCTGCCTCGAGATGCGGTTTGGGCCATTCTGTGACGAGGGCTCGATCTGGCCAGTGCCCGAGAACTCTGTGTGGTTTTGGTGGGCATGCATTAACTGTGGTAAATAAATGGATAGAAAGTAGTGAGCTGGTTTGGCAAGTTTCACTGCCTTTGCGGGTGACGCATGGTGCATTGGGGATTAAGTAATTTAGTTTTAAATTAAAAATACAGGCCCTTTGGCCCACTGAGTTCGCACCGACCAGTGATCCCTGTACACTTAACACTATCCTTTACACTAGCGAAAATTTACAATTTTTACTTAATCTGATTAGCCTACAAAACCTATACGTCATTGGAGTGTGGGTAGATATTGGAGCACCCGGAGAATGTTCATGGGGAGCATGCACAAATGTGATGGTAATGTTGCCAAACTGGTCCGGTGATCATGGAACAAGTTCAGACCATGGTCAGTGAACCACTTCATCCCAACCCCATCCGTCTGAGCCCATGAACAGTCTGGTTTATCTTCATCTGACCTCTCATGCCCAGTGACCCATTTGGTATCCAGGGCAGTTGGAGGCGTTTCTAACATCAACATCTGTGACACTCACGCCCTACGAGTGAGAGTGACCTGCTGCACACCCCATAATGGTTAACGAGAAGGTCCAGGACAGAAGCACAGCCCAGCTTCTCACTGGGAGTTTAACCTGAGAGCCTCATGCCAGCCTTCCATTGCCAGATGGCAGGCAGACCACACAGCAGCATCCCACACAAAAGGCATAAGGAAAATTTCATTGGATTTGATATTGATTAGCGTCTTGTCAAATTGCACAGAAATAGGCCATTCTGTCTGTTCCAACCAAGTTGCCAAAACAAGCTAGTCCCACTTGCCTGCACCTGGCTCATATCCTTGCAAACCTTTCCTGTCCATCTGCGTGCCCAAATGACTTCTGAATATGTCATTGTACCTGCCTTTACCAATTCTTCTGGCAGGTCATCCCATGTAAGCACCACCCTCTGTGTGGAAAAAGTTAGCCTTCAGGTAACTTTTGAATCTCCTCTCACCTCATATCTAAACACCCCCCACGGATTAGGAGCACAAGCCCGAGTTCCGAGCCATGGCCAACAGTACAGCCAGTGTCTGCAGGAGAAGGAACTGGTGCTCCACATCTCTGCACTTACCTGCCAGGTACACGATGACGCCCAGGCAGAATGCAGTGAGAGCCAGATGTCGAGAGGATCGGCTGTTGAGGAGAAGCCAACCAGCCCTGGAGTGGAGGAGAAAATGGAAACAGTCAAAATCTAAAGACCAACGATGCTGGAGAAGTTGTTGGACCAGGCTCCAGCTGTGGAGAGTCACTGATTTAACTAGAGGGTCGTCAGACCCTGTAAAAAGGGGGAAATCCAGGAACTCCCGAGTTTTCTTCCCATAATCTTTTCTTTTCACATGAGTGAGCTACATAGGTTCCTGACCTTATAACGTCATGCTGTAGCCTCACCCCAATGTCAATGTTGCAATCTCCTCAGCCCTTCAAACCACTTTAACTGATTTGTCCGAGGACACTGGGAAGCAAAAGACATTTTAGGAGCCCTGGCTGAGATTTACTTTTCGTCATTAAATACAGGCGGGTGGCTGGAGGATGGCAAATGTGCCTTTATTGAAGAGGAGCTGCAGGGTAAAGGTTGGGAACTACAGGCCAGTGAACTTAACATCTGTGGTTGGAAAGTTACTAGAGGGATAGGATATACATGCATTTAGATGGACAAGGGCTGATTAGGGATAGTCAGCATGGTTTTGACAGTCGTCTCTCACGAATCTGATTGTTCTTTGATGATGTGGCCAAAAAAGTCGATGAAAGAAGGCAGAGCTGAAGACGTGTATATGGATTTCAGCAAGGCATCCGACAAGGTTCCGCTGCTCTGAAAGTTTAGATCCCATGGGATCCAGGGAAGAGAGCTGAATGGATAGAAACTTGATTTAATGGTCGGTAACCGAGGGTGATGGCGGAAAGTTGTCTTTTGGACTGGAGATCTGTGACTGGTGGTGTGCCTCTCTCTATAACTGTTCTGTCAATGGCAGCGCTGCCGGGCTCCACTTGGAATCCTCTTCCTGAACCTCTCCATCCCTCTGTCTCAAGGAATTCTTCAAGACTTACCTTTGGTCGAAAACAAAAGTAAAGGAAAGTAAAATTATCCTGCAGTTTCTGGAAATCTAAAAACAGCAGAAAAGACTGAACAGATGGGGCAGCATCTGTGGAGAGCTTTGGTGGAGAGAGACCCGGGGTTAATGCTTCAGGTCCAAGACGCTGTCAAAGTTGAGAGACAGAAAATTAGTGAAGGTGAGAGAGAGAGAGATGGCCAGACTGAAGGCAACATCGCGGATAAGACGTGGACCAAATAGGTTTAGTTTAGTTTAGAGACAAAGCGGAAACAGGCCCTTCGGCCCATTGAGTCCACGCCGACCAATGATCCCCGTTCTTTAGCACATTACACACTCGAGGTACGTTACAATTTTACCAAGCCAATTAACCTACAAATCTCTACGTGTGGGAGGAAACCGGAGATCCCGGAGAAAACTCACGCAGTTCACGGGGAGAACGTACAAACTCCGTGCAGAATCAGGGCGGAACCCGGGCTTTTGGCGCTGTAAGGCAGCAACTCTACCGCTGCGCCACTGTGCCTCTCCGTTGGCGGGCGTTATACTTCCCAGTGCTGATGCAGGACCTAACCTATGGCAGGCCATGCACTAAAATTGGGAAGAGAAAAACGGAACCAAAAATCACAAATAGAGGATTGGCAGAAACAGGCGGTTGTGATCCAGACAAAACAAAAGTGAGTTATCTAAAGTTGGATAATTCAATGTGGGCTGTAACCTCCCGAGACAGAAGGCGATTTGCTGTTCCTCCAGCTGTGGTGGGGCGGTGCAAGAAGCCACATACAGAGAGGTGGGGGTGGGGGTGGGATGGCAGAGCAGGAAGAGGCGAGGTGGCTTAGAGGCAGGAAGCAGTGGGTAGTGGATGGGTAGGGGTGCCTGTGACAGGGAGGCTGATCTGTGGAGTTCCACAGTAAACATATGCGAAAGAGCACACACTTCACTGCCCTGAATTCCAGAAAAGAACCCAATCGCAATATCGAGAATGTGGTCGTTCGGAATGGGGTGAGAATAACCCATTCTCTAAATCCTCCCACTGTTGGTCGTCTCGTCTCTTCCAACCATCCTCTATCTATATCCTCCCACTGCCAGCCCTACACCCGGATGTTCACGAACTGGGGATTATTGGGAAGAGTCAACCACATATGCTCCAGATTCCTCCACTCGGGCTCTGTGTCGACGGAGAGGGATTTGAAGAGTTAACCTGTTCTCCTGTTTCTTTTCTATGCCCTTGTTTGCCGATTGCCCTGCGGAGGGCATGACTATGGAGTGTTTATTTGTCCATAGAAGCAGCACCTTGCCAGATAGTCTGCGCTGCGTGCACAATAACCCATTGCATCCATTCTTTACACTGTCCCTTCCGATCCCCGGTAGGAATTCGCCTCCCCTCTCCTCACTCTGCTGATCCAGCGATTCCAATTGAATTCCTTTCTGAACACAAGCCTGCGGGAAGGCAGCCACGGCCGTGAAGGGACCGAGGCAGCAAACTCTCACAGATCGCCGCCACTCTTTTGTGTGAAAGAGCCATTCAGGCGGGTGGCGGCCCCGGCCAGGCAGCTGGGGGTCGACACGTTCACTCCGTGCCGGGGAGGGGTTGAGAGAAGAAACGCTCACACAAAGACGGCAGCTCATTCAATTCCCAACTCACGCAACCGAGAGCTTTCACCCACATCGCGGTGATGATATAATCGTGTCCCCTCTGGAACAGTCACAAAGCGGCGCCTTCCACCACTTGATGCCGGGAGACGAGTAGATCCCCACACTCCCCGCACCCAGGGGCCCTAAAGACAAGCCGGCTGTGGGTGGGAGTGATCATCTGGTCATTATCTCCTTTCTCCTGTGGGATCGCCCTCTGCACACATTCAGCCCTTTCCAACACCCGCAGAACCTACATTGCTCGGGACCAGCCCGAGAGTTCTCTCAAAGGGCTAACATAGATATAATGGGCCGAAGGTCCCCCGGTCCTCCGTACCTTGCTCCCATCATTTACTTGGGCTGCAATCTTATCCCTGCCGTCATTAGACCCGCCCAGCACCCGTGTAGAGGTGCACTGATTCCCTAAGACTTGCATTGCTGTAGCGCCTAATGCAGCGGGATCTCAAGAAACCCCAGGCGCCTCTGAGGCGCGGCCACGGCGGTGGTGAGGGACCGGGGATGCGGGACAGCGGTCGGACAGAGAGTCACCTTGGGGAGGGCGGACCGTGCGCTCCAGTAAAATCCCGCCACAACTGGAACATTAAATCCCCATCCCCCCCCCCCCCCCCCCCCACCCCCACCCCTGCTGCGGAGCCCCCCCGGCACCGCACCTCCCTCCTCGGCATCTCACGGGAGCGCGGCGCTTCCTCGGCACCATCTGCCCCATCACAGCGCTCCCTCGGCACCGCTCCTACCCCCCCCCCCCCCCCCCCCCCCCCCGCCTCGGTGTTCCGCCGGCAGGTGAATCTTGCAGCCTGACCGCGGGAGTGTTACTCCCCCCATCCCGTTTCCCCGTCCATCGCCGGGTGTGGAGAGGGGACCAGTCCAGCCACGGGGCGCCACCGCTGCGTTTACCTGTCGGGGTGTGTGTGGGCGCCGCCGGGCTGCGCCGCCAGGTGCCCGAGGAGGAGAGCGAGTAGCAGGCAGCACAGGTGCAGCGACACGGAGAGTGAGGCGAGCCCGCGGGCCACACAGCGCAGCAGCCGGGCGAGCGCCACGGGCACCGGGGACAAGTGCGGTCCCGGCTCCTGCAGCAGCAGAGCGGCCGGCGGCAGCGTCATGAGAGCAGCCAGGGCGGCCAGCGAGAGCAGCGCGGCCAGGCAGCGGGACGCGGCGCCCCGAGTCCCCGCCGCCCTCCCGCCAGCCCTCTGCATGTCTACGCTGCCAGACGCTCCGCCGACGCTCCAGACTTTGCCCCACTCTCACTTCCGGCGGGCCAATCACTGCCTCTCTCACTCACCTGGGGCACTCGACAAGTCCGAGACAACCCGGGTCAGCCCAGAGATGAGGTTCACGGAGCCGGGGGTTAGACCGTCCCAAATAACCTTCAGTGGGTGGGAGAGCGGAGTGCAGGGACAGGGACTGTCTCCCAGTCCGGCCAACCCCTCCCCGCCCAAGCGCACCTTCGGCGCAGCCCGGCGTTTCCACGCCCTTCCCGGGAGAGTCCCGTTGAACCCGAGCCCACGTTGGCGCAGGTGAGTCGGAGCCCGGCCCGCGGTGGGCATTTGAAGGGGGAGAGAGAGAGGTTCCTGCGCTCCGGCTCCAAAGCCCCGGCGCCCGAGATGGTCTCAAAAACAAGGAGTGATATCGATGTGATGGGGAACGGGGATTCCCGGACAGTTTCTTCCCAGCTGTAATCAGGCACCCGAATCACCCTCCCACAACCAGAGAGCAGGACTGAACTACTGTCTACCTCTTTGATGTCCCCCGGACTACCCTTGATCGGACTCAGCTGGCTTCACCTTGTGCTAAACATCATTCCCTTATCATGTATCTTTTCACTGTAAACGGCTCGATTGTAATCACATATTGTCTTTCTGTTGCCTGGATAGCACGAAACAAAAGCTGTTCACTGTACCTCGGCACACGTGACAATAAACTAAACTGGGTTATGTGTGTGTATGTCGGTGGGGACGGGTTAAAGACAAATGTTCGTATTTCCAATAACGTTGAGAAATCTGTACGGGAAGGGTAGTCGGTCATGGGAGTGATGGGTGGGCGAGCTGGACGAATAACGTGATGGGACTAAGGAGAGAACTGACCCTAAGGCATGTCCCCGTCTGATGGGCCGAATGGCCTTTGGGCTGTGCATAAGGTGCGCACAGAGTCCCTCTTCATTCCATGTTATCCGCATCGTGACTGATGAAGAGAGTGTGCAGAGCGTTTACCTTGGGCTTTACATTTGATTTACCAGCGAGGAACAGTCACTGTGGATAAATAGACACACGGTGCTGGAGTAACAGTGGGCCAGGCAGCATCGCCAGAGAAAATGGAGAGGTGACGTTTCAGATCTGGGCCCTTGCTCAGACGTCGCCCATCCTTTTTCATAAGTTCTAGGAACAGGATTAGACCATTCGGCCCATCGTCTACTCCGTGGCTGACCTGTCTTTCCCTCTCAACCCATTTCTCCTGCATTCCCCCCCACAACCCGACACCCCTACTAATTAAGAATCTATCAATGGCACACAAAAAAAGCTGGAGAAACTCAGCGGGTGCAGCACCCAAGGGTTTCGGCCAGAAACGTTGCCTATTTCCTTCGCTCCATAGATGCTGCTGCTGCACCCGCTGAGTTCCTCCAGCTTTTTTGTGTACCTTCGATTTTCCAGCATCTGCAGTTCCTTCTTAAACACAAGAATCTATCAATCTCCAGTTCTCCAGAGATGCTGCGTGGACCACAGTGGTTCCAGTTAACCCGTGAAATGGTGCCGAAGACCGAAATAACAGTATGCACGGAGTGTTTTGTAATTTCCTAGTTAAAGGTTTGCTGTGTCTACTCGTGATAAGATTACATTTTAAAACACTGCCACTTTATATATAGAGCGCTTGGGAGGCCAGAGACCGGCCGCGGCGCGGGGCTGCGCTGAGCGGTCCGCGATGGTAACGGAGCCAATCTCTCCGATCCACTTTCCATTCTTGCCTCATTTGCATCGTCTCACTTTCCCAGAGTCTCCATGGCGACGTGGAAAGTATCTGCAAATGGTGGGAACTCAGTGTTCAATGATTTGCATGAACTGTAGACGGGGCGCGTTGGGATTCGTGTGCTGACCTCTCAAATACTTCAACTCCCCCAGGGCCCCGGCCTGAGTGCCTCGGCTGCCGGGAGCTGGCAGAGAACCAGCGATAGTGCCAGTGTGTGAGTGTGAGCCCAGCGCTGGGCTCGGGGCCACGCTGGCCCGTTTACCCCTCTCTCTTGCAGCCGTTCTTCACCTAAACTCAGGCAGCGCTTCGCCCGGTGACCCCCGACCAGACACAAATGGCGATGGTGCCATGCCGTAGCCCGAATAACACCGCAGCTCCGAGCAGTGGATCCTACCGCCCAGCGTGTACAGGTGTGATACAGAGCTACGGGGGGAAATCCCAGCTTGGGAATGAGTGGGATAGGTGATCACAGGTCACACATGATTACAGGTTCTCCAGATATAGTCTGAAAAAGGGTCCCGACCCTAAATATCACCCATGCATGTTCTCCAGAGATGCTGCCCAACTCACTGAGTTACATAAGTTCATAGGCCGTAGGAGCAGAATTGGGCCATTCGGCCCATTCAATCGGCCCTGCCATTCAATCATTCAATCATACCATTCTTTCCCTCTCACCACCCTCTGTGTAAAAAAAACTTGCTTCGCACAACTCCCTTTAAACTTTCCCTCTCGCATTAAAGGTATGTCATCTAGGATTTGACATTTCCACCCTGGGCGAAAGGTTCTGACTGTCTATCCTATCTATGCCTCGCATCATTTTATAAACTTCTACCAGATCCCTCCTCAACCTCCGACGCCACAGAGGGGGGGGAAACAACTTTTTTCAACCTCTTCCTGTCGCTAATTCCCTCTGAGGTACACAAAAATGTGGAGAAACTCCGCGGGTGCAGCAGCATCTATGGAGCGAAGGAAATAGGCGACGTTTCGGGCCGAACCCCTTCTTCAGACTCCGTTTCGGGCCGAAACCCTTCTTCAGACTCCGTTTCGGGCCGAAACCCTTCTTCAGACCCTCTAATACCCTCTATTCCGGCTTTATTCAGGGGAACCTCTACTGCGCCCTCTCCCAAAACCTTCACATCCCGGTGATGTAATGGAGCGACTAGAAATGCACACAATATTATTGCAAACGGAGTCGAACCAAAGCCCGATCGAGCTCCGAACAAGACGAGGTGAAGACACAAGTGAGTCTGTTAAATCTCTGGGGGGGGGGGGGGGGGGTGAGGGGGGGGGGGGGGGGGGGGGGGAAACCCTTCAATACACACTGGACTTTCACAGAGGGTAACGTTTGTTGGCTGAGAAATGAACACATTCTGAGCAACTAGTGCTGTGTCCACGAACAAGGCAGATGGAGATTCATCTGGGGATCCGGCTCAGAATCG
Organism: Amblyraja radiata; assembly: GCF_010909765.2. Classification (NCBI taxonomy): domain Eukaryota; kingdom Metazoa; phylum Chordata; class Chondrichthyes; order Rajiformes; family Rajidae; genus Amblyraja; species Amblyraja radiata. The sequence goes on from NC_045984.1 coordinate 19,694,223, forward strand.
GCATCCTATCCACATGTGGTACCACTTTCAGGGAACTGGTTAAGAAGGCTTTCGACACATTGGCCTTCATCAGTCAGAGTATTGAGTATAGAAGATGGCAGGCCATTTTACTGTTATATAAGGCGTTGGTGACGCCACATTTAGAGTATTGTGTTCAGTTTTGGTCACAATGTTTTAGGAAAGATGTCGCTTGAAAGACTTCAGAAAAGATTTAGCAGGATCCAAGGAAAGATCAACCCTTCAAGGAAAGGTCAATTCTTCCCTTCCCGCCCGAACCAGCCCCTCCCCGGGCACTTTCCCTTGCAACCGCAGGAGACGCTACACTTGTTGCTTTACCTCCCCCCTCGATATCTCTCCAAGGAAAGATAGCTGAATGGATAGCAAATTGGCTTAACGGAAGGAAGCAGAGGGTGATGGTGGAAGGTTGCTTCTCGGACTGGAAGCCTGTGACTAGTGGTGTGCCTCAGGGTTCGGTGCTGGGCCCGTTACTGTTTGTCATCTACATCAATGATTTGGATGAGAACATACAGGGCAAGATTAGCAAGTTTGCTGATGATACAAAAGTGGGCGGTTTGGCAGATAGTGAAGATGGTTGTGAAAGATTGCAGCAGGATCTTGATCGATTGGCCACGTGGGCTGAGGAATGGTTGATGGAATTTAATACAGAGAAATGCGAGGTGTTGCATTTTGGGACGTCTAACAAGGGTAGGACCTACATAGTAAATGGTAGGCCTCTGGGGAGTGTTGTAGTGCAGAGAAATTTAGGAGTGCAGGTGCATGGTTCCTTGAAGGTTGAGTCACAGGTAGATAAGGTGGTCAAAAAGGTTTTTGGCACATTGGCCTTCATCAGTCAGAGTATTGAGTATAGAAGTTGGGAGGTAGACATAAAATGCTGGAGTAACTCAGTGGGGCGGGCAGCATCTCCAGAGATGCTGCTTGTCCTGTTGAGTTACTCTGGCATTTTGTGTCTACCTTTGATTTAAACCAGCATCTGCAGTTCTTTCCTACGCATAGAAGTTGGGAGGTCATGTTGCAGTTGTATAAGACGTTGGTGAGAATGCATTTAGAGTATTGTGTTCAGTTTTGGGCACGATGTTATACGAAAGATATTGTCAAGCCTGAAAGGGTTCAGAGAAGATTTACGAGGCTGTTGCCAGGACTAGAGGGTCTGAGCTATAGGGAGAGGTTGAGTAGGCTGGGTCTCTATTCCTTGGAGCGCAGGAGGATGAAGGGTGATCTTATAGAGGTGTATAAAATCATGAGAGGAATATATCGGGTAGATGCACAAAATCTCTTGCCCAGAATAGGGGAACCGAGGACCAATATATATCGCATCTAAGTTAGTCATATTTTCCCGTGTCTGGTCCATATTCCCCATCTCGCCCCTCCTCGCCCTAGACAGAACAAGGATAGAGTTCCCCTGGTCTTCACCTTTCACCCCACCAGCCTCACACTCAACACATCATCCTCCGACCGTTCGGTCACCCCAACGGGATCCCACCATGATTCATGGCCTCCCAGCTCCACCCCTTTCTGCCTTCCGCTAAGACCACTCACTTCGCTCACCCCTTCCATTCCAAACCACCTCCTCCCCAGGTACTTTTCACTGCAACCGCAGGAGATGTATCACCTGTCTCTATACTCCTCCCTCACCTCAATCCATGGACCCCAGCAGCCCTTCCACGCGAAGCAGAGGTTCACATGCACCTCCTCCAACCTCATCTAAAATAAGGTGTACAGAGTTGCTTATTGGTTACAATCTGAGGAGTATGATGATGCTACTGATTATGATATGCCAATGTACCAGCTAGCAACTGATCTTCTCCATAAAGACTTGGTCTATTGCTAGAAATTGTAATTTATTTACCTATCTGTTTACGGACTTACAGCATATAATACAATAATATTAAAGTTCTGATCTTGAGAATATCACATTTTTGAATTTTCAAGGCAGTCTGGGTGTTTAATACTATTTCTGTCACAACGGTCAATTTTGTAATTAGCTACAATTAGGTAGTTAACTAATTCTATGCTTTAATTTCAGGTCATCCAAGTAAGATGTTAAATATTTGGTTCAAAATGCTTCAATCTATAATAACTGAAAATTTCATTCAGTTCTCTTAATTTTTAAGAAAATTATGGGCTTTTGACTGTCCTCGATCACAACCTTTGTGTTAAGTCAATGCAAAAGCAACAGGGAACAAGATGCTAATTTCCGAGTATGAAAATGGCCATAACTTTTTTAATACTGAAGATATGAAAGTGAATTAGGTGTCAAATTAAACTTCTTTTTATGCTTTACCTGATGGGATAAATTGCAGACTTGATTTGACTCGTCCATTGCCAGAGTGAGGATGCAAGCAAACCCGTGGCACTGCACCTCATATTCCATCCACAGGTAACCCTACGAAACATTGAATTCTCCAATTTTGGGTAAGCTCTTTCCTCAGACTCTCCCCCCCCCCTCCCCCATCCCCTCTGCCCTCCCCTCCTGTTCTCCCCTGTGCCCCATCTGGACTCCACACCTCCCTTCTCCTCATGCTACTTACCACCCTGGCTCCACAATCCACCCCTCTTCAATCCTGCCTCGCACCTCTGTTCTTATCCATTGCCTCTGTTCCTATTACCTGTACGCTCTCTCCTGTCTCTCCCCTTTTCCAGCTTTGTTCTGCCCCCTACAATCAGTCTCCAGTGATGCTGTTCATGTTCTCCAGATGCTGCCTGAACTGCTGAATTACTCCAACACTTTATGTCCTTTTGTGTATTAAACATCATCTACCGTTCTTTGTTTTTACATTCTTCTTGCACAGATGCTGCCTGACCTGTGCTTCCCTCCACAGAGTTCCCCCAGCTCTCTGTGATCTGCAGCCTCTGTTGTGCCCATATATCTGGGAAGGTTTGGCCGTTGACCGCAGGGTAAAGTTAACCCCAGGTTGTGTTCATTCTGCCCTGGTGTTTGGGGCTCCCTCCTTCTGTTCTGCCGCTGGCAGAATAGTGAATGGGGTGAAATACCAGCGAGCAACACCAGGGGGCATCAGGTCACCAACCAACCAGAGGAGGAGCGCCCACTGTCGCCACCGGGGGTCGGTGTTCCCTTAAAGGGACAAACACCCGGTGATATGAACCCGGTGAGCGGATCCCTGGTGGTCAGATCTGAGGACGCAGCGAGCAACCAATATAGAACACTATGCATCTTCCACATTTAGCCCAATCATTGCACAAGACACCCAGCATTAGAATCATTCAGTTGAGCATTGGCGCGATTAGTTTATTGAATATTTGTTTATTATATGTTATAAGGTCATAAGTGATAGGAGTAGAATTAGGCCATTGGACCCATCAAGTCTACTCCACCATTCAATCATGGCTGATCTATCTCTCCCTCCTAACCCCATTCTCCTGCCTTCTCCCCATAACCTCTGACACCTGTACTAATCAAAAATCTATCCATCTCTGCCTTAGAAATATTCACTGAGTTGACCTCTACAGCCTTTCTGTGGCAAATAATTCCACAACTTCACCACCCTCTGACGAAATACATTTCTCCTCATCTCCTTCCTAAAAGAACGTCCTTTAATTCTGAGGCTATGACCTCTAGTCCTAGACTCTCCCACTAGTGGAAACATCCTCTCCACATCCACTCTATCCAAGCCTTTCTCAATTCTGTATGTTTCAATGAGGTCCCCCTCATTCTTCTAAACTCCAGCGAGTACAGGCCCAGTGCCGACAAGCGCTCATCATAGGTTAACCTACTCATTCCTGGGATTATTCTTGTAAACCTCCTCTGGACCCTCTCCTGAGCCAGCACATCCTTCCTCAGATATGGTGCCCAAAATTGTTCAAAAGATAGATAGATAGATATAATTTATTGCCACACAACCAGGGTTGGTAGAAATTTGGGTTGTCAGCAGCAGTACAATAATAAAGAACACACAATAAAACTGTAACATAAACATCCACCACAGCATTCATCACTGTGGTGGAAGGCACAAAAATGTGGCCAGTCCTCCTCCATTTCCCCCCCGTGTACAGGACCAGAGTCCAAGTCAGTCCAGGATCGGCTCTTCCTCACCGGAGACCGCGGCTTTAGATTGTTGTAGGCCGCAGGCCGGCGGTCGAGATTTAAAGTCCCCGCCGCAGCCAGAAGCACCGTAGACTGCAGGGTCGGCGGTCGAAGCTCCCCTCCAGGGGTGATGGTAAGTCCATGCCGGCCCCGCGGTAGAAGTTGGGAAAATATTCCAAATGTGGCCTTACCAGCGCCTTATAGAGCCTCAGCATTACATTCTTGTTTTTGTATACAAGCTCTCTTGAAATAAATGCTAGCATTGCGTTATCTGCATGTCTTGTGTTTGCATGCCCGTTAAGCTGCTGCAAGTAAGAATTTCATTGTTCCATTTATCAGTGCATAAACACTCTTGTCTTTTGAGATCGCATGAACCCCTGAATATCATCACTGCCCCAGTGGTGATCGCACATTCAAAATGATTTAATCTCCATCTCCCCTTCATTAACATCACCCTGACTCTTGTACAAGTGTGAGGTGTTGCAATTAGGGGCTCAAATGCAAGGGAAAGAATATTGTAAGGGAAAAGTATGTAGTTAATGGAAAGACCCTTAACATCTTTGATGTGCGACTTTCCCTCGGCATTGAGGATACCTTTGATCTTCTGGTACCCGGCCTTCAAGGGACTGGTTCAAATTGACGTTAAGCGCTCCAGGAGCTGTTGCTGTGCTGAATGTATTGTAGAGATGCCATCCATTCTGGGGCTTGGGGTTGCTAATGTTAAACTTAGGGGCTGAGATTAAACCCTTTGACAGTCAGCTGCACACACAGTGGGAACATCACAAGGCAGCTTACGGTCTGTGTTGGTGGACACTTCCCCAATCTTCTCACCTCCCTTCCCTCCCGGACCAGCGAGTGGGAGGGAGGTAAGTTTTGGCCAGGAACACTGTCCCTGGCGACAGCTGCACTCTTCCTGATATAGTAGTGACCAGAGGATCTGGGGTGACGGAGGAACTGAAGGAAATCCACATTAGGCAGGAAATGGTGTTGGATAGACTGATGGAACTGAAGGCTGATAAATCTCCAGGGCCTGATGGTCTGCATCCTAGGGTACTTAAGGAAGTGGCTCTAGAAATCTTCGTTGTAGTAGTGATAATTTTCCAATGTTCTATAGACTCAGGATCAGTTCCTGTTGATTGGAGGGTAGCTAATGTTATCCCACGTTTTAAGAAAGGCGAGAGAGAGAAAACAGGGAATTATAGACCAGTTAGCCTGACATCGGTGGTGGGGAAGATGCTGGAGTCAATTATAAAAGATGAGATAGCCGAACATTTTGGATAGCAGTAGCAGGATCGGTCCGAGTCAGCATGGATTTACGAAGGGGAAATCATGCTTGACTAATCTTCTGGAATTTCTTTGAAGATGTAACTAGGAAAATTGACAAGGGCGAGCCAGTGGAGTGTACCTGGACTTTCAGAAAGCATTTGATAAGGTCTCACATAGGAGATTAGTGGGCAAAATTAGGGCACATGGTATTGGGGGTAGAGTGCTGACATGGATAGAGAAGTGGTTGGCAGACAGGAAACAAAGAGTAGGATTAACGGGTCCTTTTCAGAATGGCAGGCAGTGACTAGGCAGCAAGGCTCGGTGCTGGGATAGCAGCTATTTACAATATACATCAATGATTTGGATCAAGGGATTCAAAGTAATATTAGCAAATTTGCAGATGGCACAAAGCTGGGTGGCAGTGTGAACTGTGAGGAGGATGCTATGAGAATGCAGGGTGACTTGGACAGGTTGGGGGAGTGGGCAGATGCATGGGAGATGAAGTTTAATGCGGTTAAATGTTGGGAAAAGGGGAAGTACAACGGGATCTGGGGTCCTTGTACATCAGTCTATGAAAGTAAGAATGCAGGTACAGCAGGCAGTGGAAAAAGCAAATGGCATGTTGGCCTTTATAACAAGAGGAATCGAATATAGGAGCAAAGAGGTCCTTCTGCAGTTGTACAGAGCCCTAGTGAGACCACACTTGGAGTAATGTGTGCAGTTTTGGCCCACTAATTTGAGGAAGGACATTCCTTCTACTGAGGGAGTGCAGCGTAGGTTTACAAGGTGACTTCCCGGGATGGCTGGACTGTCATATGCAGGGAGAATGGAGCAGCTGGGCTTGTACAATCTGGAGTTTAGAAGGATGAGTTTAGAAATGGTTCAGAAAAGATATATGAGGATTTTACCGGGGCTAGAGTGCGTGAGCTATAGGGAGAGGTTGCATAAGCTAGTTAGGGGAGGGGTGGGGCAGGGTCTGGTTGGGTCCACCCTTCACCCATCGCTCTGCCCCCTGGCGGAGGGAACTCCACCCGCAGTGGCAGGGCTGGCTCAGGATGCTCCTCGCAGTGCTCCCTGTGCCACACGTTCCTCCCCCTCCCCCCCCGGTCTGTACAGTCTCCGTGCACAGCTGCCACCACCACCGGCGGACGGCAGCTGCAACAAGGTCAAAGCCCCGGGCTTCCTGTTGAGGTCTGAGTGTGCACCGAGGCAGAGAGAACTGAGAGATTAGGTGGGTACGGTTATAGAGTCATACAGCGTGGAAACAGGCCCTTCGGCCCAACTTCCCCACATCAACCAACATGGTTCCATACACCCATGTGTAAAAAAAGTTCCTCCTCAGGTTCCTAGTAAATCTTTCCCCCCTCACCTTAAACTTCTGTTCTCTGGTTCTCGATTTCCCTACTCTGGGCAAAGGATTCCGTGCACTTACCCGATCCCTTCCTTTCCTAATTTTGTACACCTCTATAAGATCACCCCTTATCCTCCTGCGCTCCAAGGAATAGAGTCCTAGCCAGGTCAACCTCTCCCTATAGCTGAGACTCTCGAGTCCTGGCACATCCCCGTAAGTCTTCTCTACACCCTTTCCAGCCTGTCAACATCTTTCCTATAACACGGTGACCAAACCTGAACACAATACTCTTAATGTGGCCTCACCAATGTCTTATACAACTGTAACATGACTGACGAAGGCTAATGTACTAAGAGCTATGGTCCGAGAGAGCAATGGGTAATACAAGGTGCAGAGACTGGAGGGAGAGAGGCAAGGGGAAGAGGAGGGAGGGTCTAGAGTGTTTTACCTTCAGATTACCTGAAATGGAACAATGAAATTATCACCTGCAGCACTCCCGCAACACAATATTCCATTACTTACCTGGAGTAGACACCTAGGATCTTTGGTAGACACGAGGCATCGAGGTGATTGTGTGGAGTGCAAATGGAAATCTGAACCCGCCCAGGCCCACTGCGCACGCGCGGTGAGACAGCGTCATTTTGCGTCACCGGCTTCCCCCAACTGAGCAGGCGCGGATGGTCCCCAAAACTTCCAGTGGGCGAGAACCAGAATTTCGGGTAATTTCCACCAAAGTGGAAACGCTGATAGCGCTCCAATTTTTTTTTTCTTGGGAATTTTTTTACTCTGGGGAAAAAAACACCCTAGATTTTGAGGCCCTAGGCTTCAGCCTACGAAGCCTATAGGTAAATCCGGCCCTGCCGAGGCCCCCCTAGATCTCGAGGCCCTAAGCTTAAGCTTGTGAAGCTTATACGTAAGTCCGGCCCTGCCGATGGCAGGGGTTGAAATGAGAGCAGGAGTGCCCATTTCTCTGGGCCGGGGGGAGGGGGGGGGGGGGGGGGGGGGGCCGGCTGCGGTGTCTGTGGCGCGGAGTCAGAGCATCGCTGCGTTGGAGGGAGGGAGAGGGGGAGGGAGGGAGAGGGGGATGGAGGGAGAGAGAGAGGGAAATGTGAGAGGGGGGAGAGAGAGGGAGGGTAGGAGGAGAGAGAGAGAGAGAGCGTGGCCAGGAAGGTGTGGGTCTCTGATGATGCTGGTTGTCTTTTTGAGACAGCGACTTCTGTAGATCCCTTCGATGGTGGAGCGGTCAGTACCCGTGGTGGACTGGGCAGTGTTCAGCACTTTTTGTAAACTCATTTCTTCGCGGGCATTCGAGTTGCCGAACCAGGCTGTGATGTTAAGTCAATATATTCTCCACTGTACACCTATAGAAGTTCGTATTCATCGACATACACGATCTCTTCAATCTTCTTAGGAGGTTGCGGCATTGATGCACTTTGTTTGTGATTGCATTAATGTGCTGGGTCTAGGGCAGATCTTCAGAGATGTGCACACCCAGGTACGTGAAGTTTTTGACTCTCTCCACCCCTGTCCCGTCGATGATACCAGGTTTGTGTATCCTCGGTCTTCCTCATCTAAAGTCAACAATCAGTTCTTTGGTTTACTGATGTTGAGTGCAAGATTGTTCTGGCACCATTGATCAATCTCTCTCCAATACTCTGACTCATCATTATCTGTAATTTGTCCAACAATGGTGGTGTTGTTGGCAAATGTAAACAGGCAGTCCAACTGCACAGTCATGGCTATAGGGTGTTCTGAGCAGGAGGCTGAGCACGTAGCCTTGAGATGCTCAGGTGCTGATGGTTATTGAAGAGGAAGTGTTGTTGCTAATTTGTACTGATTGTGTTCTGTTGATGAGGAAGTCGAGGGTCCAGTTGCATAGGGAGACTCCGTTTCCTCAGCTTGCTAATAAGTTTGAAGGTGTTGAACGGTGAATTGTAGTCTATGAATAACAGTCTGATGTATGTGATTTTATTGTCCAAGTGGACAAGTGCAGAGTGGAGAGCCAGTGAGATCGCATCTCCCGTTGATCTTGTGTGGTAATAAGCAAATGGTAGTGACTCCAGGTTCTTGTTGAGGTAGGAGTTGATATGTGCCATAAACCAGTGGCAGACTGGGTCTAAAAATATTGGTTACCAGGAGACAAAGGGGGCCCACTTCATCAGGGACCCACTTGCCATCAGGCAAGCTGACAGATATCCTCCTGGTCTCAGAGGCGACCAAAAACATCATCTTGTTGGAACTGACAGTGCCGTGGGAGGACCGTCTGGAGGAGGCTCACGAGAGGAAGTTGGCCAAGTATGAAGAGCTGGTCATAGACTGCCGCAACCAGGGCTGGAAGGCAAGGTGTATGCCCATCGAGGTTGGCTGCAGAGGTTTTGCGGGGCAATCGCTCTACAAAGCCTTGAGTGCACTGGGCATCAAAGGAGTGGCGAGGAGAAGGGCCATCAAGAACACCACAGAGGCAGCGGAGAAGGCCTCGAGATGGCTCTGGATCAGGAGAGGAGGTCCATGGGGAGGAGCGAATGCCACCTGAACACAAGGCATGGTTTGATCAACCACAGCTGGGTCGCCTGGGTGAGGGTGTCTGATGTTGAAAGACCCGAAACACCCAATGACCCCAGGTTACATCAGTGATGATGTGTTCAGGAGCATCTATCGATGTATTTGTATCAATCAAACACCCTGGTCAGTCCGCCACTACCATAAACAACCTCACAAAGCACTTCATCATCACAGACATAAGTGCCACTGGTCGGCAGCCATTGAGGCACGTCAACTTACTCTTCTTGGTATTAGTGTACCAGGTGGGAACCTCAGTAAGGATAGGTTGAAGATGTCCACAAAGAGTCTAACCAGTTGGTCTGTGCTGGTTTTGACAACCCGACCAGATACACCATCAGGGTCCAGACACTTTGTGAGTAGATGGAATATTTTGGGCAGGGTTTTGGGGGTCACAGCTCGGTCACATCTGACTGGAGCAAGGCTGGGCAGCTGCCCATTTGTACCGGGCAGGTTGGCTGAGGTTAGATACACTGGGGAGAGAGAGCTGAGCTCCAGTACTTGGCTCCAGTACTTGTCCAACATTCAGTGAGTCTCACCGGCAGAAACCACACAGTTTATTTTTGACTGAGTGGGTTCAGCATTCTGTGCACATCTCTTCCAACCCTCTCCCGCTTACAGAGGCGACACGGTGAAAAAGCAGAAGTGGCTGAGAATCCTGCTGAACCAGAGCCTAGCGCAGATAACTGTGAGCTTGATCCCACACCTCCCGCCCCGCCCTCTCCAACCCGCCTTGACCCAAGTAGGAGCGGCGTTAGCCCCCCTGGTGACCCTCTGCTAGGGTTGGGGAGGTGGGGGTGAGAGGTTCCTTTCTCTGCTGTTATCCAGGCCTGTGCTTGTAAAACCGGGTTCAGGCACATCTGTGGTTTCAAGAGGCAAACGTTGCGGTGCGTCGCGAGCTCTGCAGCTGCTGCAGTTTTGTGGTCTGCGAGATCTTGCAAATCCCTTGTTCCTTTCCTTGTGGAGCGAGTGCTCACACCAAAGACAAGACTCAGCTCCGACTGCACCAACGTTCAGGAGCAATGACTGAGTGGATTAGAGGAAAGGGCACTGCTGGAATCGGGCAACGGAACCGTCCTCTCACCAGCTGGAGAGTGGTCCTGACCCACCTACCTCACTGCAGACCTTTGAACTATCTTTAATCGGACTTTACTCCCTTACAAGGCTTCGTGACTTCGGCATGTCCCTAACAACTCTCACCAACTTCTACAGATGCGCCGCAGGAAGCATTTTATTGGGCTGCATCACAGCATGGTTTGGGAAAAGCTCCATCCAAGGCCGCAAGAAATTGCAGAGAATTGTGGACGCAGCCCAGACCATCACACAAATCAACCTCCCGTCCATTAACTCCATTTAAACCTCACCCTGCCTCGGCAACCCACCAGCATAATCAAGGACGAGTCGCACCCTGGCTCCCTCTTCTCCCCTCTTCCATCAAGCAAAAGGTATAGAAGCGTGAAAACACACACCTCCAGAATCTGGGGCAGTTTCTTCCCCGCTGTAATCAAGCAGCTGAACCATCCTACCAACAACTTGAGAGCAATCCTGAGCTGCTATCTACCTCATTGGAGACCCTTGGACTATGTTTGATTGGACTTTACTGGTCTTTATCTTGCACTATACGTTATTCACGTCATACCCTTTATCATGTATCTGTACAATGTGGATGGCTCAATTGTAACCATGCATTGTCTTTCCGCGAACTGGTTAGCATGCAACAAAAGCTTTTCACTACCACGGCACACGTGAGAATAATGAACTAAACTAAACTAAGCACACGTGCAGGGCCCGATCAGGGAAGAAGGGCAACAGTGTGAGATGCCTGAGGTGTACCACAAGAGGACCATCGCACCATATTTGACCATGAATGCGTCAGGGAGACGTTAGGGGAAGTGAGCTAAGGCTGGTCAAAGAGTTAGGTTTTAAAGGAAGAGAGAGAGGTGAAATGGTTGAGAGAGGATATTCTGAGACTTAGGGTTCGAACCTGACCATGGGTGCTCTCTGAACAGAGTTTGTATGTTCACCCTGTGACAGTGTGGGTTTTCCCACTGTGCTCCAGTTTCCTCCCCACATTCTGAAGGTTTGCATGTTTGTTAGTTTGTAATTGGCTTCTCCAAATTGTCCCTGGATCTGCAGGATCGAACTAGTATACGGTTGATCGCTGGTCGATTCGGTAAGTACAACAACGGATTAACCAAATGAGATAGTTCGGAGTAAGAGTATGTGGCAGCACCTCAGGGAAGGTGTCTAAAAAAGTTTTTTTTTCTTGAGGGGGTGAGGGCCTAGAGAATGTAATGCGCGGAGACGACGGAGAGTGTCTGAGGTGTCTTGAACATAGGTAGGGAGGGGTCTGAAGAAGGGTTTCGGCCCGAAAACGTTGCTAGTCTGAAGAAGGGTTTTGGCCCGAAACGTTGCCTATCTCCTTCGCTCCATAGATGCTGCTGCACCCGCTGAGTTTCTCCAGCATTTTTGTCTACCTCAGGGAAGGTGGTGTGCACGAGGTGGGTTCAGCAGTCATGCCGTGAAGAAGAAGTCTGAATGTCCAAGCTTTCAAGCTCCTGTTTCCTCTCCCAGAAGGTGGAAGAGAAAAAGGAACTGCCAGGGTGGTCGGGCAGCCTTGGCGATACCTCCATCCTTCCTGCGGCACCGCACCGTGAAAATGGACTGGATGGAAGGAAGTGACGAGCCTGTGATGGACTGGGCTGCGTTCACCACTCTCTGCAGGTTCAGGTGGTCAACAGCAGAGCAGTTGCTTCACCAGGCTGCCAAGCATCCCGTCAGAATGTATTCTATAGCACATCTGTAGAACTTTGAGAAAATCTTCAGGGACATGCCAAATCTTCTCAGATGCCCAAGCAAGTAAATACATTGATACACTTTCTTCATTACTGTATCAGTGTGAAGGGACCAGGTTAGTTTGCTGGTGAGATGGGTGCCTGGGAACGTGAAGCTTTCGGCCATCTCTAAAGCAGCTCTGTTAATAGGGATAGGATTCTTTACGCCCCCTCACTTCCTTTGGTCAACAAGCAACTCTTCTGGCGTTAATGGCTAGGTTGTTGTCCTGACAACATGACACAAGGTTCTTGGTTTCTTTCCTGTGTTTTGTCTCATTGTTGTCGTCGACCCGGCCAACAACTGTGCTATCATTGCCAAATTTAAAGCTTGTGTTGGCATTGTACATGGCTACATGGTCATGGGTGTGTAAGGCGCTGAGCAAGGGACTGAGCACACAAAGCTGAGGGGCACCAACATTGGGAGTGGGGTGGTGCCAGTTGAAGACAGAGACCCAAAGGCCAAGTTCAAGGAGATTAGGGATGATCTTATTTAGTATAATGGTGTTGAAGGCTGAGCTGTTGCCAGTGAATAGCATCCTGACATTGGTGTGCTTTTGAAAAGGTGATCCAGGGCTGAATATAGCGTAAGAGAGATGGGGTCCTCCATTGATCTATTTTCCTTGTTTGCAAATTGCAAGGGGTTAGATTATCTCGGAGGATGAGGGGGTGACCATATGGAGGTTTATAAAATCTTAAGGTGGATGGTCACAATCTTTTTCCACGGTTTGGGGGGGGGGGTTTAAAACTAGAGAGCATAGATTTACGATGAGAGGGATGAGATTTAAAAGCCAAGTTTTTCCACACAGAGGGTGGTGGGTTTGTGGAACGAGCTACCAGAGGAAATGGTCAAGGCAAATACAATTGCAATGGTTTAAAAGACACTTGGACAGGTACATGGATAAGAATAGTTTAGCTGACTATGGGCTATATACAAGCAAATGGAACTAGTTCATGAAGGCTCCTTGGTTGGTGTGGACGATTTGGACCAAAGGACTTGATGCCGTGAGTCTGTGACTCTATATCCTAACCCTTTCCGCTATTCAGCATCTATCTGTACTCACTCCAATGCAACATCCCTTGTTACTTAATGCTAACCAAACACCATCATTCAAAGGGACAGATATGCAGAAACATTGACAATAACATGTTTCTAGAGAGAGATATAGAGAGAGAGAGGAACAGTAACAGGCCCCGTGAAACAGAATCAGAGAAACACAGGCTTTCGCAGAATAAGTGAGAAATGTACATTCTGAGAAACAGAGAGAGAGAGAGTGAGGTGCATGTAATCTAAGAGTGACACACACAGATAACAAAAGACGCATTCTCTGATCGAGGGCGTGAGAGACACAAAGAGAAGGAGAGAAACAGGGCGATAACAGCATCTTGATGACCAGGAGCAGCCACCAAGACAGCAAGCTGCCATTAGCAGGGACATTAAACCACTGCATACAGCCTTGTGGTAAAACTGGAAGCTAGCTTGAACCAGTCAGTGACAGCACAAGCAGTCTGAACAACAGCAAATCTCTGCTTTTTCTCATTCTACTGAAATATATATAGAATAACGAGTTTACATGAGCCTGTGTTCAGACTGCTTTTCCCATGACCTCCAGATGAGATAATAATTATACGGGTCGGCTCAGAAAGATTTACCCTGTGCTGACTGACTGACCATTGGTACCAGCATAGTGATGGCCCATTGTAAATATAGTGTGTGCCCCCCTCCAGCCTCTACACCCGTTCCTGGCTCTGTAACCCCCCCCCCCCCCCCCCCACCCCCCCCCCCCCCCCAGCACTAACACCCCTACCTGTCTCTGTAATCCCCTCCAGCATCTACACTCCTTCCTCTCTGTAATCCCCTCAAAACATTTTACAATGTTCTCTCTACTCTGGATCAGTTCCTGTGGACTGGAGGGTAGCCAATGTAACTCCACTTTTTAAGAAAGGAGAGAGAAAACAGGGAATGATAGACCAGTTTGCCTTACATCGGTAGTGGGGAAGATGCTGGAGTTGATTATTGAAGATGTTATAGCAGCGCATTTGGAAAGCAGCGACGGGATTGGACAAAGTCAGCCTGGATTTATGTTGGGGAAATCATGCTTGACAAATCTTTTGGAATTTTTTGAGGATGTAACAAGTAGAATGGATAAGGGAGAGCCAGTGGATGTGGTGTATCTGGACTTTCAAAAAGCCTTTGACAAAGTCCCACACAAGAGATTAGTGTGCAAAATTAGAGCACATGGTATTGGGGGTAGGGTATTGACATGGATAGAGAACGGTTTGGCAGACAGGAAGCAAAGAGTAGGAATTAACGGGTCCTTTTCAGAATGGCAGGCAGTGACTAGTGGGGTGCTGCAAGCCTCGGTGCTGGGACCCCAGTTGTTTACAATATATTAATTAGATGAGGGAATTAAATGTAACATCTCTTAAGTTTGCTGATGACACAAAGCTGGGTGGCAATGTAGGCTGCGAGGAGGATACTATGAGGCTGCAGGGTGACTTCGATAGGTTGGGTGAGTGGGCAGACGCATGGCAGATGCAGTATAATGTGGATAAATGTGAGGTATCCACTTTGGTGGCAAGAACAGGAAGGCAGATTATTATCTGAATGTGTCAGATTAGGAGAAGGGGAGGTGCAATGAGACCTGGGTGTGCTTGTACATCAGTCACTGAAATTAAGCATGCAGGTACAGCAGGCAGTGAAGAAAGTTAATGGCATGTTGGCCTTCATTACGAGAGGATTTGAGTTTAGGAGCAAGGGGGCACTACTGCAGTCGTACAGGACTGGTGAGACCGCACCTGGAGCATTGTGTGCAATTTTACTCTCCTAATTTGAGGAAGGACATTATTGCTATTGAGGGAGTGCAGCGTAGGTTCACCAGGTTAATTCCCGGGATGGTGAGACTGACATATGATGAAAGAATGGGTCGACTGGGCTTGTATTTGCTGGAATTTAGAAGAATGAGAGGGGATCATATAGAAACATATAAGATTCTTAGAGGATTGGACAGGATAGATGCAGGAAAAATGTTCCTGATGTTGAGGAAGTCCAGAACCAGAGGTCACAGTTTAAGAATAAGGGGTAGGCCATTTGGGACTGAGATGAGGAAAAAAATTTTCACCCAGAGAGTTGTGAATCTGTGGAATTCTCTGACACAGAAGGCAGTGGAGGCGAATTCACTGGATGTTTTCAAGAGAGAGTTGGATTTAGCACTTAGGACCAAGGGAATCAAGGGATATGGGGAAAAAGCCGGAACGGGGTACTGATTTTGGATGATCTGCCATGATCCTATTAAATGGCAGTGCTGACTCGAAGGGTCGAATGGCCTACTCCTGCACCTATTTTCGATGTTTCTATTTTCTAACCTCCACACTCATCTATCTCTGTAATCCCCTCCAGCACCTGCACCCCTCCCTGTCTATGTAAAACCCTCCCACCCCTGTTATGTATGCTATACAAACAGGTCAGAAATACATAAATTCAATCAAATCAATCTAAATTACAATAGGGAGAGCAAATATAGGGAGTGCAGAATATAGTTCTCACCATTGTAGAACAACAGTTCCAGAGACAAAGTCCAATGTCTGCAATGGGGTCGAGGAGAATCAGACAGTATCCTATCTTAAGGGAGGGTCATTTAGAGGCCTGGTAACAATGGGGCACAAGCTGTTCCTGAGTCTGGTGGTGCGCGCTTACAAGCTTCTGTACCTTCAGTCGGACGGGAGTAGGGAGAAGAAGGAATGTCTGAGGTGGGCTGTCTTTAATTGAAAAGGACACAAAGTGCTGGAGAAACCCAGCGGGTCATTCAGAATCTCCGGAGAATATGGTCTGGATCCTTCTGGTGATCTTTCGGGTCGGCACCCTGTGGTGACATTCCGAGTCGAGACCTTTTGCCTGACCCGTTGAGTTACTCCAGCACTTTGTGTCCTTTTGTGTGAACCAGCACCTGCAATTCATAACTTCTAACTCTTTGATTGTGTTGGTTGTTTTCCCGAGGCAGCGTGAAGGGCAGATGCAATCATCGCTGGGATGTCTGTGGCAGGGCACACAGACATTTCCCCTTTGCTAATTCCGACCTACCTACTTCTGCCAACCTTGCAAGCAGTGGGGTCCACATCCGAGCAACTCGCTGTGTTAGGACTAATTTCTCAGGTCTCCTTTGATCCCTTTGCCAATTATCTTCAATCCATGTCCTCTGTCACTGAACCTCCTGCCACTTCAACACACCCTTCTTCATTGAAACACCCATAGTGTTGGACTCAGCAGTAAAATAACTGCTTTAACTGCCTCTGTTCCACGGTGAGCCATTTCTTCAGGAGAGATCACTCCACATCGCTGAGGTCATTTGGTCCCTTGGTTCGAAGCTACAGAAGACATTACCAGGCCTCTGGCAGAGATATTTGTAACATCGATAGCCATGAGTGAGATGCTACAAGACTTGATGATGTCTAACATTCCAGCTCTGTTTAAGAAAGACTGAAAGGAAAAGCCTGGGAAATACGTACAAGTCGGTGAGCCTGACATTAGTTTGTGGGTCAATTATTGGAAGAGTTTCTGAGGGGTTGGATCTAGGTACATTTGGAAAGGTACGGACTGATTAAGGATATATGAGGAAAGTCAGCATGGCTTAGTGCATGGGAAATTGTGTCTCAACTATTTGACTGAGTTGGCCACAAAAAGCTGGAGTAACTCAGTGGGAAGGCAGCATCTCTAGAGACCCTTCTTCAGACTGAGGGGCTCCAACACCACCCATGGCAGCACTTTCCAGACACCCTCCACCCTCTGTGCAAAAAAACCTGCCCCGCACATCTCCTTTAAACTTTGCCCCTCGTACTCTTAATGCTATGCCCTCCGGACTTTGACAGTTCCACTCTGTGAAAAAGCTTCTGACTGTCGACTCTATCTGTGCCTTACAGTATATCAGACTACAGGGACTTAGTAAGGTTCCACATTGTACGCTGGTCTGGAAGGTTAGATCACATGTCTAGTCTTTTACCTAGAGTAGCGGAATCAAAAACCAGAAGATATCGGTTTAACGTGAGAGGGGAAAGATTTAACAGGAACCTGAGGGGCAACCTCTTTGCACAAACAGTGGTAGGTGCATGGAATGAACATGTAGTTGAGGCAGGTACTATAACGACATTTAAAATACATTTGGATAGGAAAGGTTCAGAGGGGCACAAAAATGCTGGAGAAACTCAGCGGGTGCAGCAGCATCTATGGAGCGAAGGAAATAGGCAACGTTGCGGGCCAAAACGTTGCCTATTTCCTTCGCTCCATAGATGCTGCTGCACCCGCTGAGTTTCTCCAGCATATTTGTGTACCTTCGATTTTCCAACATCTGCAGTTCCTTCTTAAACACAAGGTTCAGAGGGATATGGGCCAAACACAGGCACGTGGAACTAATGTAGATGGGACATCTTGGTCAGCATGGGCAAGTGGGCCAATGGGCCTGTTCCCGTGCTGTATGAATGCATGACTATTATTCTATCATATGGGATTCGGGGTGAGCTAATCAATTGGATACAAAGTGGGCTTGAATGCAGGAACCAGAGGGTTTGTGGTCGTGAATTGTTTTTCAGACTGGAGGCCTGTAGCACGTGGTGCACCACAGAGATCGTTGCTGGGTCCACCGTTGTTCACTATTTATATTAACAATTTGGAAGTAGGTTTGTGGATGGCTCCATAATTGGTGGTAAAGGGAACAGTGAAGGAGTTTATCTTGGATCACATGGGATGTTGATCAGATTGCCAGGCCTCCACCCTGATTGAGAGGATTTACTGCGTACAAATTGGCAGCGCCTACGTTACATGGACTGTGGTTCATTGCTTGTAGAATCAGCGACAATTTAAACAAAGGGAAAGGCTCTTCACCTAAAGCTCCATTCCAGTTGAGAGTTGAGAGACTCTCAGCCCATTCCCACTACCCCATACGCGGTCTTTGGTCCTCAGGTTTATCCAGGTACCGTGTGAAGATGTGCAAGTCTCTGCCTCTCCCACCATGCAGGACAGTGAGTTCCAGACCCCACCACCCTCTGGGGAAAGGTTTCCCTCAGTCCCTCACCCCATCCAACCCCACCCCACTCCTCCAAGCTTATTGATACTATTGGGAAAGGGGTCTTAACGCTCTCTGTTTTGTTCTGTGTTCTGGTTTGGTCATCCTGTTATAGGAAATATGTTGTTAAGTTGGAAAGGGTGCGGGGAAGATATGATGCCAGGAATCAAGGGCCTGAGCTTTGGGGAGAGGTTGAGCAGACTAGGACTTTATTCCTTGGCGAGCAGGAGGAGTGATCTTATAGAGGTGTATAAGATCATGAGGGGATTAGTTAGGAAAACTGCACAGATTGTGACCAGACGTTGATAATGTCATTAAAATGGTCAGATACCCTTGTGAATCTATGGGACACCATGAAGACTAGTGAGATCCACCAATTTCGAGAAGGGAATCTATCAATTGTATGAAACCTTTCTGTGACACCAGTGGATGCAAGACCACTGCCCTGAAGTGACCCAGAGAGACCATCAGTTGTATCACCATCGTCCCCCAGAGCACAGGATGGTTGTCCATTCCCCCCATTCCCCCCATTCCCCAGTGAGTCCATGCGCTGGGGTGGGGCGACGGGTATATCACCCAAAGGTCTTTGAAGACTCTTCAATGATTTATAGACTTGCCTTTGTACTTCAGCATATTATTGCTTTTTGCAGAGTTCAGTCCCTAAGGAGGCCTGAGAAAGGAAATGTTAGAATGTGTGTGTGTGCAAGGTGTCCAGTTGATGATATAAATGTTTGCATCGGAACTCTATTAATAGGAGCTTGCTGCTGCAGTGGCTGAAGATAGATCAGCGCCCTGAGACTGCAATCCGGCACGACTTGTTGCTCAAACGGCCGAATGTGCAGAGAGGTCCGAGTCATCTCGCTCGGGTGGGTTTACCTGTGTCAAGCGATAAGCCCTTTCCTCAAAAGAGATGCGCTGGGGTTCACCGCACCGAGGCCGGGGGTGCTATTTCTGTTGGTTAGCACAGCACCACAATGCCTGCAGACCGGCAGAAAGAAGAAGTTGGAGAGATGTTGGGGGGGGGGGGGGGGGGGGGGAGGACCTCGCTGCCTTGCTCAATCAGGCTAGGGGGAGAGAGGTAGCAGTGTCAAAGTGGTGTGGTTTGGGGGTGTTAATTGCTGCTGTTCGTTGTTGGTCAGTACAACTCCCTGCCCCTCAGGGACACAAGATGAAAGTGGACACGTTGGAATTCTGGAACGCAGCACACACACACACACACCAGTGATACAGCAACCAGTTAAAATTTACTGTGGGGATACCGACAGGGGCATAACTATTGACCGAGACACTCCATACAGTAAGTTCGTAAGTTCTAGGAGCAGAATTAAGCCATTCAGCCCATCTAATTTACTCTGTCATTTAATCATGGTTGACCTATCTTTTCCTCTCAACCCCATTCTCCTGCCTTCTCCCCATAACCCCTGATACTTATACTAATCAAAAATCTGTCAATCTCCACCGTACAAATGTCCATTGATGACCTCCACACCCGTCTGTGGCGATGAATTCCACAGATTCACCACCCTCTGAATGAATTGCCAGGCTTTGTCCTGGCCCCATCTCTTTTACAGCTTTCCTCTCCTGTTACAATCAATCTGAAGAAGGGTAATGACCCAAAATGTTATTTGTCCATTCCCTCCACAGATGCTGCCTGACCCGCTGGGTCCCTCCAGCAGTTTGCATTTTACTCAAGATTCTAGCATCTGCAGTTCCTTGTGTTTCCACTTTGGAGAATCTCTTGACGCTTCTAATAAATAATACTGCTGATCTTTACATTCACTAAACGGGAACCCCCAACAGAGCATTTGTTCCTCAACACCGCACCGGGAACTTCCAGCCAGGAATCCAGTCCGTTTTCTCTAGAATGGGGTTTGGACCCCTAGTGTTGTACGTGTGAGGTGAGTGCTGTCAATGGAACCCAGTAGTGGGGCCTCAGCCTGACCCTCGAATGCTAAGCTTAGCAGCAGCAAGGGAGCCTACAGCCCTTGGTACTGACCTTACTACCCGCTGGTCACCAGTCCAGGCTGGCCTGGTATCTCACTGGCAAAGGCCATTCTGCCCATCTATAACTGCCCTTGAGAAAGTGGGGGTGAGCTGCCTTCTTCAATCCCTGTCCTTCTGGTGCTGTTGGGGTGGCAGTTCAAGGTTGATCTCCATCTCATTCCCTTGTGCACCACCTCACACTCCACCCACCCACACCATCAACCCCCTCCCACTCCTTCCATGGCAGCGTCTGCAGTTCCTCATGGCCTCATCTACCACCTCAGAACAATGAAGCCAGAGTGGAAGCATCACCTTCTATCCCAAGGGACTGCCGAGGAAGAACACACACCGAATGGGACCTTGGCCAGCCCTGAGACCCTGGAGTGTGACCAGGCTCCAGAGATCTCTACTTATTGCTCAAGACTCCATGGCCTGGATGGTGGGAGTTCCAGTTTCCTAGCTGTTTAGCAGTGGACAAGTGACATCATGGTGATCAGTGACAGTATTTGCATGTCCCAAGCATTGTTATTCACTACATCTCTGGCAGTAAATGTGCACTGCTGGGCAGAATTAAGCTTTCAGACTGATGAACTGTCCACTGGTCCTACTGAAGAACCATCAACCTGAAACAGTAACTCGTTCTCAGACACTGATCGACCTGCTGAGCATTTCCAGCTATTGCTGTTTATTTCAGATGTTCAGCACCTGTAGTTTTGGCTTTTTGCCGCATAGCCGAATTAGTTATTGTCATAGTCATACAGCACACAAGCAGCCCAACTCACCCATGTGAACCAAGATGGCCCATTTAAGCTAGTTGTAGTTGCCCGCATTTGGCCCCTATCCCTCTTAACATAGAAACCTTGTGTTGCAGTCTACCTACAATGCTGCTGGGGAGAGATTTTCCACGATCCTGGTTTCTCAGGAACAACAATAAATGTCCAGGTCAAGTTGGTGTGTGGCTTGGATCGCAACTACCTGTTGGCGATGTTCCTGTGCTTTTGTTGCCCTTGCCCTTCTCGCTGGCAGAGGTCATGGCTTTGAATGGTGCTGTCTAAAGAGTTGTGGTGGGTTTCTCTATATATTTATTTTCTCTTTTCATACAGCATGGAAACAGGACTTTCAACCTAACTCATCCATGCTGAACAAGATACCCTATCTACATTATTTCCATTTTTCTGCATTTGACCCATATTCCCCTGAACCTGTCCTGTTCATGTACCTGTCCAATTGTTTTTTAAATGTTGTCCATGTACCTGCCTCAACTACAGTACTTTCTCTGGCATTTTGTTCCATATACCCACCACCTTCTGAGTAAAAAGGCTCATTTTAAACCTTATGCCCTTTAGTTCTTTATTCTCCTGTCCTGGGAAAATGAATGTGCATTTACCCTATCTATTCCATTCATAGAAACATAGAAACATAGAAAATAGGTGCAGGAGTAGGCCATTCGGCCCTTCGAGCCTGCACCGCCATTCAATATGATCATGGCTGATCATCCAACTCAGTATCCTGTACCTGCCTTCTCTCCATACCCCCTGATCCCTTTAGCCACAAGGGCCACATCTAACTCCCTCTTAAATATAGCCAATGAACTAGCCTCAACTACCTTCTGTGGCAGAGAATTCCAGAGATTCACCACTCTCTGTGTGAAAATGTTTTTCTCACCTCGGTCCTAAAAGATTTCCCCCTTATCCTTAAACTGTGACTCCTTGTTCTGGACTTCCCCAACATCGGGAACAATCTTCCTGCATCTAGCCTGTCCAACCTCTTAAGAACCCCTTAAACATTCCTATCCAAGTACCGGTCCAAGTGCCTGTTATAGAATCTGCCTCAATTACCACCTCTGGCAGCTCGTTCCATATACATACCACCCTCTGAATGAAAAACTTTCCCATTAGGTTTGTATTAAATTTTGCCCCCTTCAACTTTGTCCTCCTGTTTTTGATTCTCCTACCACTGGGTAAAAGACTGTGTATTCACCCTATCTATTCCCCTCATGATTTTATACACCTCTCTCAGATCACCCCTCTCAGCCTCCTGCCTTGCAAGGAATAAAGTTGTAGCCTGCCCAACCTCTCCCTAAAGCTTAGCCCCTCGAGTCCTGGCAACACAGCATCGTGTTCAGCACAGATATTGTGGGCCGAAGAGCCTGTTCGTGTGTTGCATTGTTCTATGTTAAAATATCTATTGTGGGGAAGGGGTACTTTGAATTGAATTAAGAAACATCTCCAAACCGGTAAAGAATCCGTTCATCCCCGTGACACAATGGTTGTTGGAATTTTTTTCTCTCTCGAATTAGATTTGATTGAAGCCCCTACACTATGTAATTTGCATATCTAATTTAAGCACTGGCAGTGAGATGTTGAAAGCTACAGCTGACTGTTTGTTATCTCTTCCCTTCTCTTCTCTGCTCTTATCTCCCTGATGATTGAATTTCCTCCTCTCGTGGTTTACCCCCTCTGCTCCTGGAACTACACGCTGCCGGGGGGCAAATATACACCTGTTGCTGTACATCACCCACACCCCACCTTTTCTGCGACTATGATCTTCTAAAGGTAGCCCTTTGAACTGTGAAGGGCATCAGGTCAGCCTTTGTCTGGCCCTGCCTAAAGTGAATGGCTGGGTCAGTCATATACCTGCCATATGACCTTTGTTTGGCCTGTTCCAGCAGAAAACGCAGATTGCCTCCTGTGTCTTCGTTTTAGTTTTAGAGATACTGTGTGGCCCACCATGTCCACACCTACAGTGATCCCTGTACACTAGTTCTATCCGACACACTAGTGACAATTTACAGAGCAATTAAACCTTCAAACCTGCACGCCTTTGCAATGTGGGAGGAAACTGGAGCACCTGGAGAAAACCCACATGGTCACAGACACAATGTACAAACTCGGTACAGAGGGCACTTATAGTCAAGATTGAACCCAGGTCTCGGGCGCTGTAGGGCAGCAACTTTACCCACTGCGCCACTGTCTTGCCCCTTATGCCCCTGTCCCAATTAGGAAACCTGAACGGAAACCTCTGGAGACTTTGTGCCCCACCCAAGATTTCCGTGTGGTTCCCGGAGGTGTTTGTCAGTCTCCCTACCTGCTTCCACTACCTGCAACCTCCAGGCAACCACCTGCAACCTCCGGGAACCGCACGGAAACCTTGGGTGGGGCGCAAAGTCTCTAGAGGTTTCCGTTCAGGTTTCCTAAGTGGGACAGGGGCATAACTCTACTAACTTGAGGTGGTTAATGGGAGCAGCACAGTGGACCAAACGCATGAAGTCAACGGCAATTTATTATCTTCTCGGTAAGTGATCAAGTGCCCACCCACCACAGCGAATGTTTGTCACCACTTGCAAGGGTGTGTCAGGAATGAGGTGGAATATTGCCTGGATTGGTGCAGCTCCGACAACACACAAGAAGGATGACAACACAGGCAGCTGATGGCACCCGAAGGATTGTCCTCCTCGAGTGAGTGCCGCCATGGTTGAAGACAGGATTGATTTCTCTCTCACCTTTGAGAGATTTGCCCAGACCCGAGAAGACCGAGTGTGGACACCGAGATTCCGAGCAGAATTGCCAGGACAGGTGCCGATAGCGGATTCCTCAGGCTGGAGTGTCTGGAACCACAGTTGTCACTGTGTCAGGACCAGCGCTGGGGTGTTCAGGACAGACATGAGCGGAGGATTCTTCACCCAGAGGGTTGCGAATGTTTGGAATTTTCTGTCCTGTAGATCTGAGCACAACAAAGTTTTTCACTTCGTGTCTTGGTACCATGTGACAATGATAAACCAACCATGAGTATATTCAATTCATGTACACAAATTGGAGATAAGAGGACAGATGATGTCAAGATTGGATTTTGATGCTTTTAAGGATTTGAAAAACATGTCACCCCGGTGGAATGCCAGGCAATTGACAGGAGTCCTAGGGTCGCACAGTGGTACAAGGGCAGCAAAGTGATGCAGTAATGCAGTAGAGTTGCTGCATTACAGCACTAGAGACCTGGGTTCGATCCTGACTACAGGTGCTGTCTATACGGAGTTTGCACTTTCTCCCTGTGAATGCGTGGGTTTTCTCCGGGTGCTCCAGTTTTCTACCACACTCCAATGATGTGTAGATTTGAAGGTTTGTAGGTTAATTGGCTTCTGTAAATTGTTGCTAGTGTGTAGTATACAACCAGTGTAAGGGAGATCGCTAGTTGGCAAGGACTCTGTGGGCAGAAGGGCCTGTTCCCATGTTATATCTCCAAACTAAACTAAACTAAATGAATTGGAAAGCGCAAAAGTGGACAAAGTGAGGAACCTTCTCTCTGAACAGCCATGCGATTGGGAGACATTGGAGAAAATAGAAGTCGGTGGTGATGAAGTGGTCAGACAGTGAAGGCCTGTGAAGGCCTCATATATCTCTTCCAGGGATCCATCCCATCCCATCCCATCCCATCCCATCCCATCCCATCCCATCCCATCCCATCCCATCCCATCCCATCCCATCCCATCCCATCCCATCCAACTTGCCCACAATATGAAGAGGGTTAATTTGTTGATCGCATATTAAATCACATTTGGTGTATTGTGTTTAGCTTTGATCAACCTGCTATAGGATGATTGTCATTAAGCCAGAAAGAGAGTAGGGTAGTTACATGAGGATTTTGCCAGGACTTGAGGGGACATTTAAGCTGAGAGGGGAAAGATTTATTAGTTACCTGAGGGGCAACTTTTCCACACAGAGGTGGCGAGTATATGGAATGAGCTGCCAGAGGAGGTAGTTGAGACAGGTACCATGACAACCTTTAAACGACATTTGGGCAGGTACATGGATAGGAATAAATTTGGAGGGATATGGGCCAAACAGGAGCATATGCGGTTAGCGACCCAACCCACGGGGTATCTATAATCAGACATTACTGGACTTCATCTTGCACTAAACATTATTCCCCTTATCCTGTATCTGTACACTGTGGATGGCTTGATTGTAATCATATATGGTCTTTTCACTGACTGGATAGCACACAACAAAAATCTTTTCACTGTACCTCAATAACAGGTTACAATAATAAATTAATCTAAACAAAGCTTAGATGAGGCATTTTGGTCAGCATGAACAAATTGGGCCAAAGTGCCTGTTTCCATGCAGTGTAATCTATGGCGTTATTAGTTTTGTGCAGTGTGATGTAAGTGCCTAATCTGAAAGGAAGTTTGGATACCTGAAGGCGCCTTGTATGCTGAAAGCATATCCTGGGGAGAGATGTTATCTGGGGCGAGATGGGTGGTCCTCTGTCTGCCTAGCCTGTGGGTCAGAAGATTGTGGGTTCAAGTGCAACACTACAGGCAACTGGAACTCTGCGCATCGCACTTCAGTTTAGTTAAATTTAGTCGATTGCCACGTGTACCGAGGTACAGAGAAAAGCTTTTGTAGTGTGCTAACCAGTCAGCGGAAAGACAATACATGATTACAGTTCCCGGTGTACAGATACATGATAAGGGGTATAACATGAATAATGTTTAGTGCAAGATGTAGCCAGTAAAGTCAGATGGAAGGTAGAGATAGTCGGAGGCTTCTCAAAAGATATAGATAGTTATTCAGGACTGCTCTTTACTTGTTGGTAAGATGCTCTACATATCGCACTTTCAGTTGCCCCTGGTTACAGGAGAGGTGTCAGAGGATTGGAAGTCAGCTGACTTTGTACCGTTGCTTGACAAGGGAGAAGGAATAAACGGAGTAACGAGAAGCCAGTTGATTTAATTTCGGTGGCGTGCCAATTACTGGAATCCATTCTCAGGAATAATATACATTTTCATTTGGAAATTCACAGGGACAGGCAGCATGGAATTGTTAGAGGAAAGCTGTGTTCGACTAACACGATTTGAGATTTTGAGTTTACTAGGTGGGCGGATGAGGACGCCAGTTTGATGCGGTGTACGTGGATTTTAGTAAGGTTTCAGCAAAGTCGCACATGTCAGGATAGTCAGAACAGTAACATCCTATGGGATCCAGTGGCAAGTTGGATCCAAAACTGTGGCAGCTACTGGAAGCAAAAAGGGATGGTGAGTGGGCTTTCTGTGAAGGTGGGGTTCCACAGGACTCAGTATATCGACCCATGAATTGAGTGTAATATGTTCATAGATTATAAATTCTAGAAGCAGAATTAGGCCATTCGGCCCATCAAGTCTATGCCGCCATTCAATCATGGCTGATCTATCTTTCCTTCTCAACCCCATTCTCCTGCCTTCAACCAATAACCCCTGGCAACCTAACTAATCAAGAATCTGTCAATCTCCGCCTTAAAAATATCCATTGACTTGGTCTCCACAGCCGTCAGTGGCAACATATTCCACAGATTCACCGCCCTTGGACTAAAGAACATGCTCCTGATTTGGGTTTACAAGTAGGGGGCATGATAAGTAAGCTTGCAGCTGATGTTGATGCAGTGCTACTTTCTCCCAGCGCCAGAGACCTGCCGGAGTTTAGCCCTGACCTCAGGTACGGTGCTGTGTGGAATTTTCACCTTCTTCCTGTGACCGCGTGTGTTTCCTCCGAGCGCTCTGGTTTCCTCCAACATCTCAGAGACAAGCGGGTCTGCTGGTTAAATGGCCGGTGTAAACTAGCCCCTCGTGTAAATGTGGCAGGAGGGTTAGTATGGGAGGGAGTGAATAGACATTTGACAAGAAAAGTGGGATTAATACGGGATGAGTGTAGAAGAGCGCTTGGTGGTTAGCACAGATGTGGCGGGTCAAAAGGCTGTTTCCGTGCTGTGGGATCCTGTGATACAACGTGACTGAGAGTGGGAGGAAGGTGTAAACTGCAGGAGGATGCAGATGGTATTGGTTTGTTGCAGATGGTCAGATCAGTTGAACAGAAAAAGGAGAAGTGGAATTGAATCCAAAGAGATGTGAGATACAAGGGAAGGTACAACGAATCGGGGAATATTGGGATCTGAATATTGGGAGTGTTCATGCCCAGATCCTTATAGGTTACAAGACAATTATGGGTTAAAAAAATAACTTTGTTAGCTGAGGCACAGGATATAACCACAGACAGGTTATATTGGAACTGTGTACACACTAGTTAGACCACAGCTCAAGCACTGCAGACAGTTCTAGTCACACCATTACACGAGAGATGTTTGAGTTTAGTTTATTGTCACGTGTACCGAGGTACAGTGAAAAGCTTTTGTTGCGTGCTAACCAGTCATCTGAAACATCACCCATTCCTTCTCTCCAGAGATGCTGCCTGCCCGCTGAGTTACTCCAGCGTTTTGTGTCTACCATCAGAAAGACAATACATGAGATGTGATTGCTTTGGAAAGGGTGCAGAGGAAGATAACCAGAATGATACCTGGATCAGGGGGTATTACACATCTGCACTTTAGTCTGTTTGAACTGTTTTGACTATTTTACTGTTGTAATGTTCATTTTACAAACCATGTTCTCAGGGTATCTAAATCTAAATTTATTAGTTATTTAAGTTATGACATCGGATGGAAGCTGCATACCAAATCTCGTTGCGCTTATGTGCAATGACAATAAAAGATATTATTATTATTATTATTATTTTTATTAGCTTCTGGTAGAGATTGGACAGAAATGGATTGTTTCCTCCGAAACACAGGAGATTGCGGGGAGACCTGGCAGAAGTATATAAAATAATGAGAGGCATGGATAGAATAGATAGTCGGAACCTTTTTTACCAGGATGGAAATATCAAATACTAAAGGGCATTGCTTTAGGCTGAGAGAGAGGCAAAGTTTAAACAAGATGTGTGTGGCAAGTATTTTACACAGAGGGTGGGGAGTCCCTGGAACGCGCTGCCGGGGGTGGGGGAGGAGACCGATATAATAGTTGCATTGGGATAAGTATATGGACATATGCATATGGAATGGAGGGATATGGATTGTGTGCAGGCAGATATTGTGAGCTGGAGGGCCTGTTTCTGTGCTGCACTGTTCTGTTACACTAGAGAGGATGTGGAGGGGATTTCTGAGTACAGTCTATGATGCGTGAAACTGAGAGAGCACCACGTTCCATCACCCGTTCACACTAGTTCCATGTTATTGAGGGAGTGCAGCGTAGGTTTACAAGGTTAATTCCCGGGATGGCGGGACTGTCATATGCTGAGAGAATGGAGCAGCTGGGCTTGTACTCTCTGGAGTTTAGAAGGATGAGAGGGCATCTCATTGAAACATATAAGATTGTTAAGGGCTTGGACACGCTAGAGGCAGGAAACATGTTCCCAATGTTGGGGCAGTCCAGAACCAGGGGCCACAGTTTAAGAATAAGGAGTAAGCCATTTAGAACGGAGACGAGGAAACACTTTTTCTCACAGAGAGTGGTGAGTCTGTGGAATTCTCTGCCTCAGAGGGCGGTGGAGGCAGGTCCTCTGAATGCTTTCAAGAGAGAGCTAGATAGGGCTCTTAAAAATAGCGGAGTCAGGGGATATGGGGAGAAGGCAGGAACCGGGTACTGATTGTGGATGATCAGCCATGATCACATTGAATGGCGGTGCTGGCTCGAAGGGCCAAATGGCCTACTCCTGCACCTATTGTCTATTGTCTATTGTTATCCTGCTTTCTCATCCATTCCCTGCACGCTCGGGGCAATTTGCAGAGGCCAATAACGTTCAAACCCGCACGTCTTTCGAAAGTGGAAGGAAACCAGGGCGCCTGGAGGAAACCCACACGGTCACAGGGAGAATGTACAATCTGCACACGGACAGCACCCGATGTCAGGATCAAACCCAGGTCTCTGGTGCTGTAAGGCAACAAGCAGCTCTACCAGCTGCGCCATTGTGCCGACCCCGTCACCTTTTCTCCATTACAATGTGACTGTGCTTCAGATGTACTCCAATGTCGTAAAGGACTTCGCTGTTCCTGAGATGTAAGCAGTGCAAGTTGCCCCTCACAACGCCTCTCTACGGTCTGACCTCTGAATCAACAGCTTACAGGTTGCGAGACAGAATAAGGAGCCAATTAACCTTTTTTCCTCAGTGACACAAAACACCTTCGCTGTGTCGTGTCGCGTTTACCGAATTCATGTTCCTCAGGGAAACAATTGAACTGCTAACAAGTCAGATTATGACAATTGTAATCGGCCTCTCTAGAGGGAAGCTTGTGCTCAGTTAGTGCAACACTCACCACAACTTGCTGCACGACTTTGAACCGATCTTCCTGTCTTTGCTCCAGTTTTTCCTGCTCGTGTTGCTGACTCACGGAGGCCCTTCTTTCCCATTCATCATCCCTCTTGGGTCGTTATCATTTTTCAACAGCAGCCGGGAGGGAGGGAAAGGAAGATGGTCAAATCCATCCCACAGACCTGCGTTGGCAGTGGCTCAGTCCACCTGACTGGGTGCGATAATGACCAAACCTTCATGTTTTCATAATGTTAGATGAGGGATAAATGTTAGCCCAGGTCAGAAGGAGAAATCCTCCACTCTCCCATGAAGTAATGACCATGGCATCTTTAAAATTAGGACACTGTAGTTCAGCGGGCCTGGCAACATCCCTGGAGAACATGCAGCCTGAAGAAGTGTCCCGACCCGAAATGTCACATATCCATGTTCTCCAGAGATGCTGCCTGACCTACTGAGTTACTCCAGCACTTTGTGTTCTATTTTGTAAACCAGCATCTGCAGTTTCTCATTTCGACAGGACCTCTGTTTACTGTTCTAGCTGAAAGATGGTATAAACGCCGCGCTCTCTCAGTATCACGCAGAATTCCATGCCCAGATATTTGTATGCGGAGGATTCAAAAGTGAGTCTTCAGCCCACAATGTCCTGGACTTAGAGTAGACTTCACCCCCTGACTCCATCATCCACTCCATCCCAGTGGCCAAGTTTACATGCCTCTGAACAGCGCAATCCTTTCCATCTTGCTACTCATGAAACCTGAGCCCAGGGACCACCAGTGTAGAAGCCTAGGAGCCTGCTACAATGCTGTGATTCCAACAGTGGTTGATCTCCAGAACTTGGGCCACTGCTGGAGAAACATAACGTCTGAAGCCACAACATTTGGGGAACTAAAACCAATTCTACTAAATACACACTGAATTAAAGGTTGATCAGTAATGGTGGGTGGAATGTAAGAGGAAAGTGTACAGTCAATGTCAGGACCGCTACGACCATAAACGTACAGAGGAATGTTGGATTTCATCATTGGCTCCCCGAACTTGACAACACAATCAAACAGAGTGGTGAGAAGGCATATGGGTTTACTTGCCTTCATTGCTTGTACTATTGAATACAAAAATTGAGAAGTCCTGTTACAGCTGTATTAAACTTTGGTTAGGCCACATTTTCACTATTGTGTGCAGTTCTGGTCATCGTATTACAGGAAGGATGTGGAGGCGATGGAGAAGGTTTGCCTGGATTAGAGAGTATTTGCTACGAGAGAAGAATTTGGTCAAAGTTGGACTCGTTTCTCTAGAGTGTCAAAGGCTACGGGGAGACTGATAGAAGTGTATAAAGTTATGACAGGCATAGTTGGGGTAGAGACTTAGGTGTCTCTTTCCCAGTGTGGAAATACGAAATACAAGAGGGCGTCATTTTACAACGAGAGGGAGAAAGTTAAAAAAAGATTTACGAGGCAAGTTTTTTTCCACAGACGTTGATGGGTGCCTGGAACCTGCTGCTAGGGGAGGAGGTGGAAGCAGATATGATGGTGATGTTTATGAGGCATTTGGACAGACACATGAACAGGCACATGATAGAGGGATACAGACCATGTACAGCTAGATGGGATCCGTTTCAATTGATATCATAGTCGGCACATACATTGTGGTCAACAGGGCCTGTTCCTCTACTGTACTGTTCTATGTTCCACAAAGCCATTGAATTCTTTGAAAAACCAACAAAGTTGACGAATGTTTTTTTAGGGAAGGAAATCAATTGAGATTCCCTGGGACTGCAGACCTAGAAGAATGTGACAGGCTCTTAGCATCCCAGATTAAATGTCCCAGCAAGACCAGGGTACGGAGGGCTTACCTTCCCAATGATGCACCCCCCCCCCCCCCCCCCCCCCCATCTTTAGACTTTAGAGATACAGCATGGAAACAGGCCGTTCTGCGCTGACCAGTGATCACCCTGTACACTAGCATTATTATACACGCCAGGGACAATTTACAATTTACAGAAGCCAATTAATCTACAAACCGGTATGTCTTCGGAGCGTGGGAGGAAACTGGAGAACCCGGAGAAAACCCACGCAGTCACAGGGAGAATGTACAAACTCCATGCAGACAGCATCCGTAGTCAAGATCAAACTCTGGCCTCTGCCACTGTAAGGCAGCAACTTTGCATGGCAGCCACTGTGTCATCCTGTGAAAACTCCCCATTGATGTGGCATCAAACTGCGACAAGCCTTACGGGAAGCACCACCTTCACCCGATAAACAAATACTGATCTCGCCAGTGAAGCTCAGAAATCCCTAACCAGTAAAGTAGACCCTGATAATTTCAGCGTGAAAAGCAGGAAGACTACAAAGCCAGTGCTAGTGAGAGTTGTAAGGAGAACATAGAAAGGCATCAGGGGGCTAGAACAGGCCAAGTGCTGGGCATGGCAGGCAGAACACTTTGCGGAAAAACGTGACTCACCCATCTTGATAGAAGATTTCATAACATGAAGTTTAACAGTGAGTGAGTGAAAGGTGTTGGTGTTCAGAGGGACGTGGGTATGGTACGCAGGTACTGGGGGTTCATCTGCAGATATAGCAAGCGAGAGGAAGGCAAGTGGTGCATTACTCTTCATTGCAAGAGGATTTGAATACAAAATGAATGCTGACTTGTCTGAATGATAAAGTGCCCTGGAGAGATTGTGCCTTGAGATTACCCAGTCTGGATTCCCTGTAGCATCGGACCTAGAATAATGTGATGGGCTCCTAGCATCCCAGATTAAATGACTGGGTCTGATCTCCATATCCACGAATGGGTTGCGTACATGAGAGGGAGAGCAGCAATTCAAGGTTGTGACATGGTCAAGCAGGGTAGATGTAACAAATGATTCCCCTGGTGAGGGGTCGGCCAGTTTCGGTCGTAACCCTTCGTCAGAACCTTCTTCTTCAGCTTGAAGAAGGGTTCTGACCCGAAACGTCACCTCTTCCTTTTCTCTAGAGATGCTGCCTGTCCCGCTGAGTTACTCCAGCATTTCGTGTCTGTCTGCCTGCTTTGGATTAAACCCCTCCAGAGTCAATGAAAGGCCAGAGTTCGAGAGGGAATGATGTCAGAGCTTGGTGCTTTGGCCAGGGTAAGTGGGGAACAGCCTGGTTCTGGATGTGGTGCGATGCAGAAAGCATGAGCGGGCTGCAGGGTTGCGTATTTAGACGGTATGGAATGGCCAGCAGCTTAGGTGGCCGCACTGTCTCTGGGGCTTGTTGCACCCATGATCAGAGGGGAAGTGAGTTGACCAGAAGGGCGTCTCAGAAGAAATGTTATTTATTTCCAAGAACTAGTACTGTTGGCCAAAAATAGACCCAGAGAGGGCTCCACTTATCGATAGTCACTGAAGCAGAACCTATGAAGCGGAACCTATAAAGGAGAACGGGTCCCAGGAGAGTGATGGCGGGTGACATTGTGATTCACAAACATGTGAAATAAGTAATTAAAAAAATATCTTGAGAATATGAAGGTCATGCTGCAGCAGCAGCCGCCTGGAATCAACACATATTTATGGCATGTGCAGTGCTCTTTGGCTCATTTGCTCATTTGGTTAAAAGAAGTGCTCAGCCTAAGCCAACTTCCCAGTTCCTGGCCTCTAGCCTAGTGTCCCATCGAGTGAACACCAGACCCCTCTCTCAACTTCCCTCTAATCTTTCTACTTATGCACTTAAACATACGTGGCCTGGCAATTGCCCTCTTAGGATTTGATTTATCTTAAGTAAACCTCTTCTCAACATCTTCCATTACAGAGCAAAGCAACTGCAGCCTCAAAAAAACCTATACAGCATAGCGTTATACAGCATGGATACAGGTCTTTAGGCCCAACTCCTCCATGTCGACCAAGATGCCCATCACATTTGCCCCCGTTTGGCACATAACCCTCTAAACCTTTCCTATCCATGTACCTGTCCAGGTATATTTTAAATGTTGTTATTGGACTGTCTCAACCACTTCTTCTGATGGCTCATTCCATTTGCTCCCCACCCTCTGTGTGAAAAAGTTGCCCTCAGGTTCCCATGAAATCTTTCCACTCTCACTTTAAACCTATGCATAGTTTTTGACTCCCCTTCCCTCAGGAAAAAAAATTGTGTATTCTCCCTATCTATTGCTCATGATTTTGCACAACTCGATAAAATCACCCCTTGGTCTCCCATGCTCAAAGCAGTAAAGTCCTAACCTGGCCAACTTCTCCCCATAACTCAGGCCCTCGAGACCTGGCAACACCACTCTGAATCATTTTTGTACTAGAAACATAGAAACATAGAAAATATGTGCAGGAGGAGGCCATTTGGCCCTTCGAGCCTGCATCACCATTCATTGTGATCATGGCTGATCATTCACAATCAGTAACCCACGCCTGCCTTCTCCCCATATCCCTTGATTCCGCTAGCCCCTCGACTCTATCTAACTCGCCATTACTCTTTCCAGCATGGTAATAGCGCTCCAATAGCAGGTTGACCAAAACTCTAAGCAACACTCGCAGTGCCAAAGTCTTGAACAGAGGAATCTTACAAGTACACAGTTCTCTGAAAGTGGCTTCACAGGTAGATCGGGTGGTGAAGAAGCCTTCTTGTACACTGGTCTTCATCAATCGGGGAAATGTACAGAAGTTGGGATGTTATGTTGCAGGACAAGATATTGGTGAGGCCACATTTGGAGTATTGTGCTCAGATCTTAACTGAGATCTCATCAATAACCTTGCTAAGATCCATACAGCCAAAAGTAAACATGCCACACGCATCAGCTCTCCCAGTTATTTCCTTAGAAGCTTCGCGCCTTTAACAAATCCATGCTGACTATTCTTGATTAATTTGTGCCATGCTGAATCTGATTAATGATGTCCCTCAGAACTGCCCACTCTACTTCCACTTAGCAACGGAGATGCTCAGGCAAAGGTTTTTGTACCTTTCATTCATGTAGCATTGAGCCTTAACAAGAAGCTTGTATCAAAATAATGTCAGAGTCACAGAGTCATACAGCAGGAAAATTAGTCCTTCAGCCCAACTCATCCATACAGTCCAGATTCTATTACCAAGATGTGGCTGCATGTGGCCCATATCTCTTTAAACCTTTCCTATCCATGCACTCTGTTTCAAATGTCACCATTGCGCCCACCTTTACAGCTCCCCCTGCCTGCTATTTCCACAAGAAATTACAGGGAATTGTTGAAGCAGCCCAGACCATCACACAAGCCAACCTCCTTTCCATTGATTCCAGTTATACCCCACGCATCCTCGGTAAGGCCACCAGCATAATCAAGGATGAATCGCACCCTGGCCACTCTCTCTTCTCCCCTCTCCCATTGGGCAAAAGGTATGGAAGTGTGAAAACGCTTCAGCGACAATTTCTTCCCAGCTGTTAACAACAACGTAACCATCCTACCACAATTGCTATCTACTTAATTGGAGACCCTTGGACTATCTTTGATCAGACTTTACTGGTTTTATCTTGTACTGAACATTATCCCCTTTATCATGTGGCTTTACACTGTGGACTGCTCGATTGTAATCATGCCACTGACCGGTTAGCACGCAATAAGAGCTTTTCACTGTACCTCGGTACACGTGACAATAAACTAAACTAAACTCAACCATGTATAACACCACCTTCTACATGAAAAAGATATTCCTCAGATCTCTTGTAAATGTTTCCCCTCTCACCTAAAACCAGGGCCCAATAGTTCTACTACTCTCTACCCTCTGTCTTGGGGAAAAAGACTATGGCCATTCCTCTCACATATGCCTCTCTGATTTTGTGTGCCTCTTGGTGTGAATGAATACTCAAGAGACAGACTCAATGTTGGCAGATGCCCTTGTTGGCAGCAGGACCACCGTACAAATGTAAAGTGGTGAGAAAGGCAGTGAAGGTGCACATTGCTGGGGTTGTAGCTCTCATTGCTGGGGTTGTAGCTCTCAACCAGCCTTTCCTGGGATGTCAGGACTTTCATATGAAGAAAGACTGGATAGACTCGGCTTGTACTCGCTAGAATTTAGAAGATTGAGGGGGGATCTTATTGAAACTTACAAAATTCTTAAGGGGTTGGACAGGCTAGATGCAGGAAGATTGTTCCCGATGTTGGGGAAGTCCAGGACAAGGGGTCACAATTTAAGGATAAAGGGGAAATCCTTTAGGACTGAGATGAGAAAAACATTTTTCACACAGAGAGTGGTGAATCTCTGAAACTCTCTGCCACAGAAGGTAGTTGAGGTCAGTTCATTGGCTATATTTAAGAGGGAGTTAGATGTGGCCCTTGTGGCTAAAGGGATCAGGGGGTATGGAGAGAAGGCAGGTACAGGATACTGAGTTGGATGATCAGCCATGATCATATTGAATGGCGGTGCAGGCTCGAAGGGCCGAATGGCCTATTCCTGCACCTATTTTCTGCGTTTCTATGAGAGGTTTCACTCCACCGTGGCAGCGGATTTTGTATGAACCCACCCGTGAGAAGAGGAAGTGGCCGTGCCTGAAGTGGTTCCACAGTGCCACCTGTAAAGAGCGATCTTCTCGCTGTTCCAGAGATGAATCACACTCTGCTGCTAAATGCGTCTCTGCTTCTGATAGCGTTGGGTTCACGGGATTGATTCCCCAGAAGGCAGAGTCTTTGCTGAGCCATCCTGAACAATACAAGCCTGGCCCCCCACTGCTAACCGTCCTCTCTGGAGAACCTTGTGCCCTGAGCCCCTTTCAGAACCTCCGGATCTCACGAGTGTCCCATGGACGACATAGAACAGAGAACAGTACAGGTGTGGGTCGATCAGAACTGTATACAATACTCCAAAAATGCAAAGTTTATTAGATGCAACATGACTTTCGAACTGTTATAATGAATGTGTTTAAGAAGGAACTGCAGATGCTGGAAAATCGAAGGTGCACAAAAATGCTGGAGAAACTCAGCGGGTGCAGCAGCATCTATGGAGCGAAGGAAATAGGCAACGTTTCGTCCCGAAACGTTGCCTATTTCCTTCGCTCCATAGATGCTGCTGCATCCGCTGAGTTTCTCCAGCATTTTTGTGTACCTTTTATAATGAATGCCCAGACTGATGAAGGCAAGCATACCAAATGTCTTCTTTACCACCCTATCGGGGAGCTTTCAGGGAGCTATGGCCTTGAACCTCAAGATCCTTCATTACACCAATGGCTCTGAGGGTCTTTCCATTTACTTTACAATTTCCTCTTGCATTTGACCTACCAAATGCAACATCTCAGACTGCTTTATATTCATTGATGGCATGATTTAGGCTGAACCAGTGTTTAATTTCCCCATCCCTAACTGCCATTGAGAAGGTGTGGTGAGTTGCGTACTTGAAGCTCGATAATCCTTGTGTTGCAGTCTACCTACAATGCTGCTGGGGAGAGATTTTCCAGATTTTCCAGGATTCTGATTTCTCAGGAACAGCAATAAATGTCCAGGTCAAGATGGTGTGTGGCTTGGATCGCAACTACCTGTTTCTCGAAAGAACCACCCTTCTCGCTGGCAGAGGTCATGGCTTTGAATGGTGCTGTCTAAGAGTTGTGGTGGGTTTCTCTATATATTTATTTTCTCTTTTCATACAGCTCGGAAACAGGCCTTTCGACCTAACTCATCCATGCTGAACAAGATAATAATAATAATAATACATTTTATTTTCGGGCGCCTTTCAAAATCTCAAGGACACCTTACAGAAATTAACAGAAGAGAAAAAACATATAGTCGGAGTAAAATAAATAATAAGGACATCACCAATACACAAATTAAAGACAAAAATCGCTCCAAAGACAAAAAATCAAAAAACACAATGTGAAAGAGAGAGCAGCGGCAGCTAAAGCGCGCCAGCGTCCACTCTCCCTTCCGACAGCCATCTTGGACACAGACTAACATAATAACTTACACACAACCAAATCATCCTGCCACAGTGGATACCACTGTGGGGGAAGGCACAATGTCCAGTCCCCATCCCCAGTTCACCCAAAGTCAGGCCTATTGAGGCCACCACTATTGCCTCTACGGAGGCTCCCGATGTTAAAGTCGGCGCCGCCCGCTCCGCTCCGCAGACCCGCAGCCCGGAGGTGTTGATCTCGGCGGTCACAGCTCACCGGAGCTCCAGCGCATCAATCCAGCGCGGCGACCCAGGCAAGGCATCGACCGCTCCGCTCCGCGATAGCGCTCCAGCGCTGTGCCGCCACCGAAGCCGAGGTGCTGGGCGGTCCCCGCCAGGAAACGGCGCTCCACGCCCGCTGATAGGCCACGAGGACGGGTCGACGGGGCAGCCCGGAGAAAAAGCTGCCTCACCGACCAGGTAGGGACCTAGAAATATAGTTACCCCCTACCCCCACATTAAAAAGTCAGGTTCTCCAACGGACGAAGCACAAGACTTACTAAAAACTAAAAAAAATGTGAATTAAACGGTCGGCTGCTGGTTAGCAGCCGTTCCCCAAGATGGCTCCCCCTATCTACATTATTTCCATGTATCTGCATTTGACCCATATTCCCCTGAACCTGTCCTGTTCATGTACCTGTCCAATTGTTTTTTAAATGTTGTCCATGTACCTGCCTCAACTACAGTACTTTCTCTGGCATTTTGTTCCATATACCCACCACCTTCTGAGTAAAAAGGTTACCTCTCAGGCTCATATTAAAACGTATGCCCTTTAGTTCTTTATTCTCCTGTCCTGGGAAAATGAATGGGCATTTACCCTATCTATTCCATTCATGATATTGTACGCCTATATAAGCTCATCCCTCAGCCTCCTGTGCTCCAAAGAATAAAGTTCTGTACTCTTTCCAGCTTATTGGCAACTTTCCTATAACAGGTTGACCAAGACTGAGTCCAAGCGTTGCCTCACCAACGTCTTGTACAACTATAACATAACGTCTCAATTTCTAGACGCAATGCCCTTGCTGATGAAAGCATGGCTACCTAAAGCCTTCTTGGCCATCCTATCCACCATTTTTGGCCAGACAGGGGCACGATTTACTTTTTCATTAAAGACACGTTATCTCTGACAGCGTAGCACACCCCCTGCCTGCAATGGGAGATGAGGAAGTTAGGGATTGTAAGAGGTGGGTTTGGGCCATGGAAAGAAGAGGTGTGACTAATCGTAACTGAATGCCTGTGGGAATCTGTCCAGAATGGGCCAAGTGTGGTTTTGGCCCCGTTGTCACACCGACACTCTGTGGGTGAACATGTACACTTTGGGTTCAACACAGACCCAAGCCACGTGCAAGAGGAGTTGCACAAAGCAACTGTTTTGGACATTGAAAACTAAACAGACAATGAAGAAGGTTAGTGGTTGCTGAGCTCACAGAGTAACCGTAAGAGAACTATAAACAGCTCCACACTTCCGCAGGCTTAGCACTGTCTCACAGAGGTGGGGAGGGTGGGGTGTTGGGCGTTGGGGAGGGTGGGGAGGGTGGGGGGGGGGGGGGGGTAAGCTTGGGAAATGAATCAAGTTTACACTTCCTCTTGAAGGGAAAATTACAAAGGGTTTCTGAGAGATATTGCATCATGTATGCTCTCCTTGCTCACCCTCCCTCAATGCTGGCTGCAGTATACATATGCATACGATATATATGTATACCTGTATAAGATATGGGCAGTATAAGATGTAAGATGTAAGTATGGACATTTTGGGATTAATGATCCAGAGATCTGGACTGAGGATTCAGAGAAATGATTAAATCAGAGAAATGAGATCAGTCCCCACCACACAAGTCTGGGCATTGAACATTTCCCGAGAACTTCCCCAGGCTGGACAGTCGAGGCCCAAGTGCTGTATTGAGGGTAAGCGTGAGGCATTGGCTCAAGAGGCTGGGTGGAGTGAGGAGGCAGAGCGGAGGGGAACAGGAGGTAAAGGCAGTGCCTGTTTTTTTTCTTTTGTGTGATTGTTGTGCTTTTTGTAACATTTTGATTTTAGTGCAGTAGTGATGGCAGGTAGAATGGTGTGATGCTCCTCCTGCAGGATGTGGGAAGTCTGCTGGTGTCCCTGATGGCTACCCCTATGTGCAGATGCAGCTCATAAGTTCATAAGTGATAGGAACAGAATTAGGCCATTCGGCCCATCAAGTCTCCTCCATCATTCCATTATGGCTGATCTATCGCTCCCTCCTAACCCCATTCTCCTGAATTCCCCCCCCAAACCCCTGACACCTTTCAGCTCATAGAAACATAGACATAGAAACATAGAAAATAGGTGCAGGAGTAGGCTATTCAGCCCTTCGAGCCTGCGCCGCCATTCAATATGATCATGGCTGATCATCCAACTCAGTATCCTGTACCTGCCTTCTCTCCATACCCTCTGATCCCTTTAGCTACAAGGGCCACATTTAACTCCCTCTTAAATATAGCCAATGAACTGGCCTCAACTACCTTCTGTGGCAGAGAGTTCCAGAGATTCACCATTCTCTGTGTGAAAAATGTTTTTCTCATCTCGGTCCTAAAAGACTTCCCCCTTATCCTTAAACTGTGACCCCTTGTTCTGGACTTCCCCAACATCGGGAACAATCTTCCTGCATCTAGCCTGTCCAACCCCTTAAGAATTTTGTAAGTTTCAATAAGATCCCCCCTCAATCTTCTAAATTCTAGCTCCTTAGACACCACATTAGGAACTGGAGCTGTAGCGGGATGACCTCTAGATTGTCTGGGAGAATGAGAGTTTAATCCAGAAGAGTTAAGACGATGTGGTCACGCCTAAAGTACAGGAAATGAGTAGCTTATTGACCATGAGGAAAGGGAGTAATCAGAGAGTTTAGGTGACCCCTATGGCCATTCCCCTTCAAAACAGCTATACCCTTTTGGATAGCGTTGTGGGATGGGGTGCGAGGGGGGGTTGGGGTTGATCCGTCAGGGGTGGGAAGCAGTCGCAGGCAGGGCTGTGGCACTGAGCCTGGATCTGAGGCACAGTGGGGAACAGTAATGTCAGACAGAGCCCCGGGGGAGTCCCCAGGTCGGGGTCTTGTTAATTCGAGGGGCAGACAGGAGATCGCGTGGCAGCAAGCGAGACTCCAGGATGGTCTGTTGCCTCGCTGGTGCCAGGGACCAGGATGTCTCAGAGAGGCTGCATGACATTCTCAAGGGAACGGTGAGCTGCCAAGTCATTGTGCATGTTGGCACATATGACATAGAGAGGAGGAGGTATTAGATCCTGCAAAATTAGTATAGGGAGTAAGGCAAAATGTTTAAGCAGCAGAACCTCCAGGGTCGTGCTATTCAGACTATTCCTAGTGCCATGTGTTAGTGAGGGTAGGAACAGGAAAATAGGATAGATGAACGTGTGGCTGAGGAATTGACTATTTGGGGAGAGTGCTGGGATTCAGATTTTTGGACCATTGAGATCTCTTTTGGGGCAGAGGTGACCTGTACAAGAGGGATGGATAACACCTGAACTGAAAGGGAACCAGGCAAGGGCAGGCACGTTTGCTAGTGCTACACAGGTGGAATTAAACCCGATTGGCAGGGTGACGGGATCTAATGCAGGACCGAGGCAGGTGAGAGGCTGGAGGTCAGAAAAGAAGCTGATGCAAGAAAGTTCAGTGGAATAGGTTGGAGCACGACAGGGAGTAAGGAAGGACTTTTGGAACGAATTGCCCCTATTTTAATGAATGAGGCCTGACAGGTAAGGTGGATGAACCCAGGGCATGGATGGGTGCATGTGACTGGGATGTTGTAGACGCTACAGAAGCCTGACTGAGAGAGGGATAGGACTGGCAGCTTAATGTTTCAGGGTTCAGGTGCTACAGGAGAGATGGGGGTGGGGGCATAAGTTACTGTTTATTGATTAAGGAGAATGCCATGGCAGTAGTCTGAGACAACATTATTGAAGTATCGTCCAGTGACGTTCTATGGGTGGGGATGAGCAAAAAAAAGGGGACGATCACCTCTTTGGGAGTGTACTACAGGTCCCCAAATAGTCAATGGGAATTAGATGAGCAAATATGCCAGGAGACTGCAGGCAGCTGCAAGACTAATAAGGATGTCACAGTGGGAGATTTCAACGTTCCCAATATAGACTGCGGCTGTCATAGTGCCAAGGGCTTAGAGGGGGTGAAATTTGTCGAATGTGTTCAGGAAAGTTTCCTCAGGCAATATGCAGAGGGCACTACACAGGAGAGGGCAAAGCTTGATCTACTCTTTGAAATTTGGGAAGTGCAAGTGACTGAAGTGTCCATGGGTAACTCTTTTATGATCAACGACCACTCTGCTATTAACTTTAAAATAGTTATGGATAAAGAATGGGCGGGCCCACAAGTTAAAAATTCTGAATTGGGGCAAGGCCATCTTTGATGGCATTAGACAGGAACTTGATTGTAGTAGACAAAATGCGTAGGAAAGAACTGCAGATGCTGGCTTATACCAAAGGTAGACCCAAAATGCTGGAATAACTCAGCCGGTCAGGCAGCATTTCTGGAGAAAAGGAATAGGCGACGTTTCAGGTCAGAACCCTTCTTCAGACTGAAAGATAGAGGCGCGGCGGGGGGGCGGGGGGGGGGGACCTGGAAGCGAGAAAAGGCCAGAACAAAACAGGACCGGCCACAGATGATCTCAGGAAGAGTGGAGTCCATAATGGCCCATTGTGGGCTGGGGAACAAGTGCAAACAACAGGGATACAAGGACGTGAACAATGTAGCTAGTAGGATGATAATGAGGGGAGGGGGGTGGTAGGGGGGGGGGGGGCGTGGAGGAATGTAGATGTTACTTGAAATTAGAGAAATCAACGTTTACTCCGCTGGGAGAAGTTTGTTTGTGGGCAAAGAAGCGTCCAGGTAGTGGGATGCTTTTACAAGAGTGTTCAGGGCATGCATATTCCTGTTAGAGTGAAGGGCAAGGCAGGTGGGTGCAAGGAAGCTTAGATAACGAGAGAAATTGATGCTCTGGTCAGGAAAAAAAAGGAGGCATGGAGCAGTAATTGGCAGCTGGGATCAAGTGTATCCCTGGGGGAGGGGGGTTTCAGGAACTAAGGAGCATACATAAGAAGGAATTCAGGAGAGCAAAAAGGGGGTAGGAGAGAGCTATGACAGCTCTCTCCTTTTACAGGTACATTAAGGGAAAGAGGGTAACTAGAGGTGGAATAGGGCCCCTCAGAAACTAAAGCGGTCATCTCTGTGTGGAGTCGCAGGAGATGGGCAAAGTCCTCAATGAGTATTTCTCCACTGATTTTACCACGGAGAAAGACATGAAGATTGGGGAAAGTGGGGCTGCTATTGGAGATGTCTTGAGGACAGTCCCTATTATGGTTGAGGAGGTGCTGAATGTCCTAAGCAGGGATGAAGGTAGATAAGTCTCCCAGGCCTGACCAGATCGAAGGATGCTCTGCGAAGCTAGAGAAAAAATTGCTGGTGTCCTGGCTGAAATATATGAATTAACATTAGACACAGGTGAGGAGCCGGTAGAGTGGAAGGTGGCTAACGTTGTGTCTCTGTTTAGGAAAGGCTGCAGGGAAAAGGCTGGAAATATAGACCAGTGGGCCTAACGTCTATGATATGCAGGAAATGACTCTATGACTGTGAATCTAACCAGGTTAATTGTTCCAGATTACGCAGCAAACGTTTGGGATGTGGAGAGCAGAAAGTCGTTCACTCTGAGAGATGTGAATGATCAGTTGTTGACTACATTTGAGTCTGAGATTGATGGCTTTATGGACACCAGGAGATGGAGAGATGAGCGGGAGAGAGGATGTGATTTGGTGGACCTGTCATGATTCATGCCATCCACAGTATACAGATACAGGATAAGGGAATAACATTTTGTGCAAGATAAAGTCCAGTGAATACCGATTAAAGATAGTCCAAGGGTCTCCACTGAGGTAGCTGGTAGGTCAGCACCGCTCTCTAGTTGGCGATAGGATGGTTCAGTTGCCTGATGACAGCTGGACAGAAACTGTGCTTGAATCTGGAGGTGTGCCTTTTCACATTTCTGTACCTCTTGCCTGATGGGGGAGGGGAGAAGAGGGAGTGGCCAGAGTGAGACTCATCCTTGATTAGGCTGGTGGCCTTGCCGAGGCAGCGTGAAGTGTAGATGGAGACAACCATTCAGCCCATCGTGCATGGATAGGCGCTGCGCTGAGGCCCCAGTGGTTCTCAACCGAAATCACCCAGCACATGTCATGTCAATGATTATAGCGGGAAGAGGCTGGAAAGAGGCTCTAAGAAGATAAAGGCATGCTGATTTAATAAACAAGAATAAGGCAGATGGAACTTGGAAACATATGACTTTGACTTTGACTCTGACATCGGGGGGGGGGGGGAGTGCAGTGGAGAGATAAGTTTTTTTTGCCTTCCATCACAACGATGTGATGGATGTTTGTGTAAACTGTGTTGTGTCTCGGGTCTTTTTGTTTTGTAATGTATGGCTGCAGAAACGACATTTCGTTTGGACCTCAAGGGGTCCAAATGACAATAAATTGAATTGTATTGTATAACTTATTTACCTTGGTACACAAAACAGAAAGGCAGTGTATTTACAGTATATAAACTGTGAAAGATCAGTGTTGAAGGAGCCTGAGGTATCCTTGTACACAGTACAATGCATACCAACATGTAATGACAGAACGCATGGCAAATGGTACACAGGCCTACGTTGCAAGAGGATTTTAGTAGTGGGTTTAAGATGTCACCGCAATTGTACAGCTTTGGTGAGGCTGCACTGGAGTGTGCAGTTCTGGTCTCTTTATCTAAATGAAGTTCATGACATAAAGGGTTTTCAAGTAAGATTCACCACTGGCTCCAGGGATGGCGGATTTGCTGAGAAAAACCTGATTGAGTCGAATGGGGCTGAATTCTCCAGAGTTTACTTGAATGATAGAAATCATTGAAACCCACAGGATCCTTCCAGGGCTCAACAGGTTGGATGCAGGGAGCAGCTCCCATATCCCACTCTCTGGGCCTTTT
The DNA here is from genome assembly GCF_010909765.2 of Amblyraja radiata. Taxonomy (NCBI): domain Eukaryota; kingdom Metazoa; phylum Chordata; class Chondrichthyes; order Rajiformes; family Rajidae; genus Amblyraja; species Amblyraja radiata. The sequence goes on from NC_045984.1 coordinate 19,738,329, forward strand.
ATCCTTTTATCACACGTTGAACCTCCCCTCGGCCTCCTTTGCTGCAAAGAATATAAGGCCGACTTAGTCAGCCTCTCCTCACTGTAAATCTCCAGCCCAGGCAACATCCCGTCTACTCCCACTCTAATGCTACCACATCCTTCCTGTAGTGTGGTGACCAGGTCTGGACTCTACACTCTAGTTGTGGCCTAACCAGTGTTCGTATTGTTCCATCTGACCTCTCTGCTATTATATTCTGTGCCTCAGCTGTAAAGGCCAGAACCCCACGTGTCACCTTCCAGCCCTTGTCCTGCTACCTTCAGGGGCTGTGGACGTGTTCAACACTTCTCTATGCTCCTCCACACTTGTTATTATTGTTTGTTTTCTCTTGCTGCCTTTCCCTTCCCATGTGCGTCACCTCACATTCCCCCCACCGCTCACCCCCCTACCTGATTACATGGCACCCAGCACTTTGCGTCCACCAGTCCAGCCCATTGACACCTCCCTGCGGCGCAGAACATCCTCAGTGCCATTTCCCCACAGTCACCTCATCTCCCTGGACTCTTTTAGTGCGGTGAACAGGAACGTCCTTCCTCCCTCAGCTTAGAGGGTGGGCATGTAGAATTTTGGCATCAGCAAAGGTTCAAGAGGAGGTGGAAACAAGGAATTGCAGATGCTGGTTAATACAAAAGTGCAGGAGTAACTCAGCAGGTCAGGTCGGCATCTCTGGAGAACATGGAAAGGTGACATTTCAGATTGAGACCCTTCTTCAGACTGATTGTGGGGGGGGGGAGCGGGTAGAAGAAAGCTGGAAGAGGGGAGAGGCAGGACAAAGCATGGCCGGTAATAAATGGACACTGGCGAGGGGGGGTTTTGGCAGGAACAAAGGCCAGATCTAAAGGCAAAAGGAGTGAGACAGGATTGAAATGTGGCAAATTGTCAAACCATAATGGGGTGGGGGTGGGTGCAGGGGAGAGGGGAAATAGGTCAGAGACCGGGTGGGGGCACAGGGGTGGGGAGAGGAGCAGAAATGGGGGGTGTGGGGGAGAAAAGAGGGAGGATTGTGGGATGGGGGGGTTAGTTAAAGGTTGGATAATTCAATGGTCATTTCATTGGGTTGGAAGCTACCCGATAGGAATATGAGGTGCTGTTCCTCCAGTTTGAGTGAGGTCAAGGATGGGTGGATCTGGACTCCAAGGCTGGTATCTGACTTATACCATGAGTTCTTCCTGCTTTAGTGCCATCCTACAGTGCATCACATGTTACCTCTTAGCCCGAACCAGCCCATTGCTTCCTCCTTGCCATCTGCACCACCCCTCCCATGCCCACCCCGCCCACCCCGCCATGCCTCCTCTGACATGAACTCCATATTCAGGCCAACAATAACTCCATGTTGTGCAGGAAGGAACTGCAGATGTTGGTTTGAACCGAAGATAGACACAAAAAGCTGGAGTAACTCAGCGGGACATACATCATTTCTGGAGAAAGGGAATAGCTGACATTTCAGGTCGGGAAAGTCTGAAGAAGGGTCTCGACCCGAAACGTCACCTATTCCTTTCCTCCAGAGATGCTACCTGACCTGCTGTGTTACAGTAACTCCATCTTGTCCACTTGCCACATAGAATCATAGAGTCATACAGTGTGGAAACAGACCCTTCAGCCCAACTTGCTCATGCCGACCAACATGTCCCATCTACACTAGTCCTACCTGCTCATGCTTAGCCCATATCCCTCTAAACCTATCCTATCCATGTACCTGTCTAAATATCTCTTAAATATTATGCCAGTACCTGTCACAGTGATAATCCCCATGCCTAACAAAGTCCTTCGCTCTCCAGAGCTACAGTTGCCGAGAGTGGAAGCGTGGAAGTGTGCAGCTGTGAGTGTGTTGTTAGTTTGAAGTAATGGATTATGTTCATGTGTATCGCTCACCGCTCACTGCACGGAAATCCTGCTCTCCTCACTCAGCCTTTCCTGTTTGAATCTCTGTCCTTCCCGCCTCCTCAGTCTGGCTCGCATTCCCTGGCCCTGCTGTCAAGAGGTCACTATCTAAGCTGTTGGCTCGCTCTACTGTGTGAACATTGCATTTTGCCAAATACTCATCATTTTCCTGGCTCCCCCCACCCCCCCCCCCCCTTACTCACTGCCATTACTGAGATCATCGAAAACTGCTGCTTGTTCAGTGTCCCATTCTGCTGCTGTGCTACTGAACGTTCTCATTCCCAGCTAAACTCCCCTTGATTTTAACATTCTCATGGCTACAGCAGTCAAACTCTCTTACAAATTAGAACATACAGCACATACATAGACCCTGCAACCCACATTGTCCATGCTGAACATAAAACCAACCACGTGATCCCCATCCCTCCATTCCTTACCTATCCATGTGCCGAAAAGTCTCTTGAACACTCACTATCGTATCTGCCCCCACCACCACCCCTGGCTGCATGTTCCAGGCACCCATCACCCTCTGTACAAAGGTGTAGACTATTTTCTAAATGGGGAGAGAATTTGGATATCGGAGGTGTGAAGTACATGGAAATGCTAGTGCAGGATTCGCAGAAATTAATTTGCAAGTCGCAGCAGTAGTAAGGAAGGCAAATATAATGCCAGCATTTATTTCAAGAGGGCTAAAATACAAAAACAGGGATGTAATGCTGAGGCTTTATAAGGCACTGGTCAGTTCGCATTTGGAGTATTATGAGCAGTTGTGGGCCGCACATCTGAGGAAGGATGTGCTGGCATTGGACAGGGTCCAGAGGAGGGTTACAAGAATGATCCCAGGAATGATTGGATTTGCATATGATGAACGTTTGACGGCACTGGGCCTGTAACCGCTAGAAGGATGAGGGGGTACCTCATTAAAATTTACCAAACAGTGAAATGCCTGGATTGTGGATGTGGAGAGGATGGTTCCACTAGTGGGAGAGTTTAGGCCCAGAGGCCATAGGCTCAGAATTAAAGGACGTGCCTTCAGAAAGGAGACGAGGGGGAATTTCTTTTGTCAGAGGGTGGTGAATCTGTGGAATTCATTGCCACAGAAGGCTGTGGAGGCCGTCAATTGATATTTGTAAGGTAGAGATTCATAGGTTCTTGATTACTATGGGTGTCAAGGGATTGCGCTGGTTTGCAATAAAAGACACAAAGTATGAAGAATGGTCCCGACCCAAAATACCACCTATCCATGTTCTCTAGAGATGCTGCCTGTCCCATTGAGTTACTCCAGCACTGTGTCTTTTTTTTGTTGTAATAACTATGTCAGCCCTGTTTCAAAGCCTGGGAGGAAATGTTGATGGAAACAGCTACCTGAAGCTGCAGTAACAGGAGGCTGTGGATGCTCCATCTATGGGGCACAGCCTCCAATGGAGCTTGGATGGGGGAGGAATGCTCACGCTCTCTGATAGACTGTCTCTGATCTGAACCATTGGAACTGTTTCTCGCTTGCCACAGATGCAGCCTACCTGCAGAGCTTTTCCTGAATCTTCTGCTATTATTTTTTTCTTTCCACTTCTGACCCAAACCTGGAGCTTGGGACCAAGAATAGCTGGATAACTATACATAGTGTTATAGCCATAGATTCATACTGTATGGAAATAGGCTACTCGGCCCAATTCTTTCATGTTAACCAAGATGCCACATCTGTGTAAAATAGTTGCCTCTCAGATTCCTGTTAAATCTCACCTTCAACCTCTGTTGTTTACAGACAATAGACAATAGGTGTAGGAGTAGGCCATTCGACCCTTCGAGCCAGCACCGCCATTCAATGTGATCATGGCTGATCATCCCCAATCAGTACCCCGTTCCTGCCTTCTCCCCATATCCTCTGACTCCACTATTTTTAAGAGCCCTGTCTAGCTCTCTCTTGAAAGCATCCAGGGAACCTGCCTCCACCGCCCTCTGAAGCAGAGAATTACTTTTCGATCCCATGAATGCTTGGGTTAACATATGATGAGTGTTTAAAGATACTGGGCTTGTACCTGCTGGGGTTTAAAAGGATGAGAGGGTACCTCATTTAAACTTACCGAATAGTGAAAGGCCAGGATAGAGTGAATGTGGAGAGGATGTTTTCATGAGTGGGAGAGGCCATAGTCTCAGAATAAAAGGACATTCCTTTTGAGGAAAAATGTCTCAGGTGAATCTGTGGAATTCATTGCCACAAAAGGCTGTGGAGGCCAAGTCGATGGATATTTTGTAAGGTGGAGATTGGCAGATTCTTTTATTAGTAAAAGTGTGTCACGGGGTATGGGGAGAAGGCAGGAGAATGGGGTTGAAGGGGAAAGATAGATCAGCCATGATGGCATGGTGGAATAGACATGATGGGCCGAATGGCCTAATTCTGCTCCAATAACGGATGCATTTCCCAACCCTACATTAATAGATGTAAACCCAATGACGCTTCAGACGGGATTGACTGAGGGGCGCATTAGCCAATGAGGGGACCAGACCTCCCGGCGGCGAATCAAAGGAGGGGGAGTCGGTACCGGAAGCGCAGTGGCCAATGGCAGACCGAGGGCGGGGTTTAGGATGGTAATCAGGGGAGGTGGGCGGACCAATGGGCGGAGGCCGCGGGCTGCAACTTTCTTGTAACAAACATCAGCTGGAGACTCACGTGGGGGCGGCGGCGGCACCGGGATCGGCGGCTCTTGCTCACCTTCTTTAGCCTCACCGGGACACGGCTGGCCTGAAGCTTACTCAGGGACTGTATCCACCCTCAACCGTTCTGCTCAACGCCGAGGCTGGGAGAGTGGCCGACCGCTCCTGCTCAACGTCGGAGCCCAACGAGCCGCCGATCGATCGACCGACCGACCGACCCTCCCTGCTCCACGTCGCGGTGTTCGGAGTAGGAGCCGACGCTGCAGCCGGCTGGACCGACTGACAGCGACTGTCACGGCTCTGGGCCTCTCACCTCGGGACTCGCTGCCCTGTCACTCTGGGGCTGGCTTCGCACAGCTGCGCCGCCGTCATTTTGCAAACCCAGGAGGAAAATGAGGCGGTGCGTTTGAAAAAGCAGCAAAGTTTATTTTTCATCCGTCTCAAATGAACGTTTATCAGTCATCTATCTCCTAACTTGGATTTTGTTTTACTGCGTGGAAGTTTTAATCTGAAAACGCAGGCGTGGATTCGGGAGCGATCGATTTCACTGTCAGGTTGGTGGTGTTTATATAAACAAGAAAAGCTAAAGGAGCTGCGTGTGTCTGTAAACCATACATTTGATTACGTATATAAGCAGTGAGTTACACGTATGGGTCAATGTGATATGGTTGGAATTTGAGAGATTAAAAGCTCTGTTGAACGTACTGCTGTCGGCGGCCCAACGCGATTCAAGCCTGTTGTCGGATAGCAGCTGGTGTTTTTATTGCGGGCTGAGATGTCAAAGTGAGCACCGAGAGTGCCGCCGTGTTACAGAAGGAGCGATGGGTAACTCGTGTCGCGGTCAACACTCCCTCGCAGTTGCAAACCCGCTCTCTGAGGTTGTATGCTATCTTTCGCCGTCTTTGCATAGCCGTTAGAAACAACCCGGTGCGAACGTGCGCCGAGGCAGTCACCAAATGCAAGTTTTGTTCAGCAGCGTGTGATTGTTTTAATATATAAACACGAACCGATTTAAAAATATCTCCAGGTGACAGTTTCCAACCAGAATGAGTAGTTCGCGTTAGATGTTGAGAGCGATGATTTGTTTGTTCCACAGAAAGTTTGTACAAGCCGGCCACTCGGCCCATTGTGCATGTGCCGGCTCTGTGCTGAAACAAATATCTCCAAACAAATTGCTCAGTTGGCCCAGAATAGCACGCAGGTCGCCCGCCCGCCAGGCACCGCTCACCCATCCGTGTGCCCACAGTGGCATGTTGTGAACAACGGCTCATTTTGCCTCGACTCATCTTTGATTGTTTATCTAAGTAACATTTGCACATACTTTAACAGTCAAATTTCCGAAAGCGCTTTCCACGGTTGTCATTAGACAGAATTTGACACTAAACCACAGAAACGTACAGGGTGCGGGAGAGGGAAAGAGACGAGGAAACAGGGGTTCGGGAGGGAGGAGCCGAACGCGCAGACCAGGCGGCGAAAGGCCGAGAGAACGGAATCGGAGGAAAGGGCGAGACCATACGGGAATTTGAAAAGAGAGCCGAGAGTTAAAAAAAAAAAAAAGCAAGCCGGAGCGGGCGTGGATGATGGAACAAGGGCGGCGGCTATGTGGGCGAGGATGCCCATGTATTGTCCATCAGCCGGCCAGACGCTGTTGTGTCGCTGCTTCCTGGCGCTGTTTGACCTTCTGACTGGAGGGGTGGATATCGAGAGCAGGTCTGGGAAGCGGCCGTTTCAGCTAGACACGAAAATGCTGGAGTAATTCAGCACGGCAGGTAGCATCTCTGGAGAGAAGGAATGGGTGACGTTTCTGGTCGAGACCCATCTTCAGACAAGGTGAAGAAGGGTCTCGACTCGAAATGTCACCCATTCCTCCTATCCAGAGATGTAACTTATCCCGCTGAGTTACTCCAGTATTTTGTGTATTTCTACGGCTTAAACCACCACCTACCTCATTCCTACACGTTCTAGCTGGTGCTGAGTTCGGCTACAGTCAGAGCAGGGAAACGGAACCTTCGGCCCACTCTATCTCAGTTGTCTACCTGCACTAATCCCATTAGCGGCCCTCGACCCCCCAGGCGGCGCGCGTGACATCCCGGGAGCTAATTTCAAGATTTCCTGCACACTTCCCATTGCCAACCACCCATCGCTGAAAACAGTCTTCCTCTGATCCTCTTAATCTCTCCCCCCTCCCTCCGGTTTATCTGTGGTCCTCGTGGCGTGTAGAAACCAGGAACTGCAGATGCTGAATTATTTTTTTTAAAGACACAAAGTGCTGGAGTAACACAGTGGGCCTGGCAGCACCTCTGGAGAAAATATGCTGGAACAAAACTGATGCTGGTTTATACAAAAGATTCACAAAATGCTGGAGTAACTCAGCGGGTCCGGCAGAAAAGGAAAAGGTGTCGTTCGGATCGGGAGCCTTCTTCAGATGCTGCCTGACCCGCTGAGTTAGTTACTCCAGCAATTTGTGTCTATCGATCATCTCTGGATAGGTGACGCGACGCTTCGGGTCGGGACCTTGAGTTGAGGGGAGACATTTCCAAAATTATGAGAAACCTAAATGGGGTGGACAGTCAGCACCTTTTTTCCCACAAGGATGAAAATGTCAAAGACTAGAGGGCAGAGGTTTAGGTGGTGTTTAAAAGGCTTTTAGATAAGCGCATGGTTATGCATGGAATGGTAGGATTGGGATCACATGAAGACAGAGAAGCACAGACATTATGGGCCGAAGGGCCTGTTCCTGTGCTGTACCGTTCTGTTCTATGGTCTCCTCTGACAGTCCCGCAGCATTGAGGATACCTTTGGTACCTGGCCTTCATGGGACTGGGTCAGATTGACTTCAAACGCTGCGCATCTGTTGTTGCTTTGATGGTGTTGTAGAGATACCAGCTATTGTGGTACTTGAGGCCAAAAGGCCTCTTCTGTGCTGTACTTGTTCTATGTTCTAACTTGGAATCAGTTGGCCAGGTCGCCAACCCTGGCTACCGGGATGGAGACAACTGTCTGGATGGAGTAAATCTGCGGGGCAGGCAGCATCTCTGGAGAGAAGGCATGGGTGACATTTCGGGGTCGAGACTCTTCTTACATCACCCATTATTCCTTCTCTCCAAAGATGCTGCCCGTCCCAGGTGGATTGTGTCTATCTTCGGTTTAAAGCAGCATCTGTAATTCCTTCCTACACACACCCTGGCTCTGGTATCGGCCGTGATGTGTGAAGCAAGTGCTGGCGGGAGACACGTCCCGGGCCGGCCACGGTCGCATTCTCTGCATTCATTTAGCAACTGCTGCTGACCCCTGACCCAGGAGAAGGGTGGGATGAGACGAGACGAAAGGTTCAGTTGAATTTATTGTCACGTGTACAGTTTTGTTGCTTGCTGACCAGTCAGCAGAAAGACAGCACGTGATTATAATCGAGCCATCTACACTACAGATACATGACAAGGGAATAACTAAACTGGGAAAACTGGCGGGAATTTTGAAATTCGTGATATACGAATATCACTGCACCTTAATTGGTACACGTGACAATAAAATACCTTTGAAACCTTTGAATCATGAGAGGAATAGATCGGGTGCAGTCTCTTGCCCAGAGTAGGGGAATAGAGAACCAGGGGACAGAGGTTTAAGGGCAGGGAGGGGGGTGGGGGTTAATAGGAATGTTAATGCCCCTGTCCCACTTAGCAAACCTGAACGGAAACCTCTGGAGACTTTGCGCCCCACGCAAGGTACCCGGAGGTTTATGTCAGTCTCCCTACCTGCTTCCACTACCTGCAACCTCCGGCAACCACCTGCAAACTCCGGGAACCGCACGGAAACCTTGGGTGGGGCGCAAAGTCTCCAGAGGTTTCCGTTCAGGTTTGCTAAGTGGGAAGGATAACGTTTTTACACGAAGGGTGCTGGGAGTATGGAACGGCCGAGCTGCTGGAGGAGGTAGTTTAAGAAACATTTAGACAGGTACATGGATAGGACAAGTTTGGAGGGATATGTGCCAAATGCAGGCAAGTGGGACTAGAGTAGATGGGGCATGTTGGTCGGTGTGAGCAAATGGGCCTATAGGCCTCTTTCCACACTGCATCACTCTATGGATGGTGATGGAGGGAGCGGGCCGACCGGTCTCTGAATGGGGAATGTGTTGGTGCAGGTTCCCCGTCTCCGAGAGAAACATAGAAACATGGGTACAGGAGTAGGCCCTTCGAACCAGCACCGCCATTCAATATAAATATGTCTGATCATCCAAAATCTGTACCCCGTTCCGGCTTTTTCCCCATACCCCTTAATCCCAATAGACAATAGGTGCAGGAGTAGGCCATTCGGCCCTTCGAGGCAGCACCGCCATTCAATGTGATCATGGCTGATTATCCCCAATCAGTACCCCGTTCCTGCCTTCTCCCCATATCCCATGACTCCGCTATCTTTAAGAGACCTATCTAGCTCTCTCTTGAAAGTATCCAGAGAACCGGCCTCCGCCGCCCTCTGAGGCAGAGAATTCCACAGACTCACCACTCTCTGTGAGAAAAAGTGTTTCCTCGTCTCCGTTCTAAATGGCTTACCCCTTATTCTTAAACTGTGGCCCCTGGTTCTGGACTCCCCCAACATCAGGAACATGTTTCCTGCCTCTAGCGTGACCAAACCCTTAACAATCTTATATGGTTCAATAAGAATCCCTCCCATCCTTCTAAACTCCACAGTGTACAAGCCCAGCCGCTCCATTCTCTCAACATATGACAGTCCCACCATCCCGGGAATTAACCTTGTAAACCTACGTTGCACTCATAGCAAGAATGTCCTTTCTCAAATTAGGTGACCAAAACTGCACGCAATATTCCAGGTGTGGTTTCACTAGGGCTCTGTACAACTGCAGAACCCTTAGCCCTAAGAGCTAAATCTAACTCTCTCTTGAAAACAAACTGCTGCGTTCGCCTCCGGCCACACGGCCTTTGCCGCCGCATCTAAACGGAGCGAGTCGCCGACACGAGCCTGAAGCAGCGGCCGCCCACCCACGCCCCCGGCGCCGGGATGGAGGGGGCGGCCGTGAGGGCGTTTGAAGCCGGGCTGGGAATGCTGCTTTCCCTGGAGCCGGCGTGGATGGATGGGTGGGGGGAGGAGGAGGGAGGGGTGGGGAGTCTGACGGCGGGTCGAGTTCTGGGTTCCGGGTTCGGTGCTGTGCAGTTCCTCGGTGCCAATGACACTTGGCGTTTGGGGGCGATCCCTTCCTGAGCCGTGGACCAGTCAGACTGTAAGATGCACGAGGGAGATGGCGTTGTAGGTCCTGGGGCGTGGTGGGAGGGTGGGGAGAGGGAGGGGTGCAAGGGAGTGGGTGTGTGACTGATAGGGGGGGGGGGGGGGGAAGGCGGTGATGGGGAGGGGTTGGTCCTAGCCCGTGTGCTCGGCTGTAACCACCCTCTCTGGCTCCAGTCAGCAAGGTGCCCAGTCAGTTAGCGGGGACACTGGAAGAATCACTGTGTAGGAAAACTCTGTAGATGCTGGTTTAAATCGAAGGTAGACACAAAATGCTGGAGTATCTCAGCGGGACATGCAGCATCTATGGGGAGAAGGAACGGGTGGCCCCGAAACGTCACCCATTCCTTCTCTCCTGTCCCGCCGATTTACTCCAGCATTTTGAATCTACCCTGAAATAATCACTGCTGTTGCTCGGCAGCCTGTGAAGAACAGTTACTGGAAGATGTTGGCAACCAGTGAGTTGATAAGAGGTTTGTTTTGCCCGCGAGTTGCATGATCTGCAACGCGCTGCCTGGAATGGGTGGTGGGAATGGAAACAGATACAACCGGATCTTTCCGAAGGAAATCGGACAATTGCAGGAAGTGGGAACTGTGGGGGCGGGAGCGGCAATCACCTGCAATGGCCGATCAAAGAGACGCCCCCGGTATGTTGGGCCGAATGGCCCCTTCCTCTGGTGCAAGAATCCAGATCTACTGTTAATCCCAATATAAATACTGACAGGAGTTTACAACACAGACTCTGTACAAATAATATTCTGTAAACACTCCATGTCAGGCAGCATCTGTGAAGCGAGAAATACAGTTCACGTTTCAGGGCGGCACGGGAGCACAGCTGCTGTCTCACAGCATCAGAGACCCGGGTTCAATCCTGACCTTCGCTGTTATCTATGTGGAGTTTGCATGTTCTGTTTGTGACTGGGTTTCCTCCCACATCTTAAAGCCATGAAGGTTTGTAGGTTAATTGGCCTCTGTTAATTGCCTCAAATGTGTGTGGGATGGATGAGATAATGGGATAACATAGAACTGGATCATCTCACCACAACCAGAGAGCAGTGCTGAACTACCATCTCCCTCTTTGGTAACACTTGGACTATCCTTGGTTGGACTTTGCTGGCCTCACCTTGCACTAGACATTATTCCCTTATCATGTATCTGTACACTGTAAATGTCTTGATTGTAATGATGTATTGTCTTTCTGCTGACTGGATAGCATGCAACAAAAACTTATCACTGCACCTTGGTACATGTAACAATAAACTGAACTGAAATAAACTAACTGGAGTGAATGGTGATCGATGGTTGATGTGGACTAAGTGGGCCGAAGAATGCTTCCATGCTGTATCTCTGTACTAAACTCTAAAGGTCAATAACTTTTATCCGAGCTGTGAGCAATTTGAGACTGGATAGTTGGTAGTGTGTTGGAAAGTGCATTTAGAGATTTGGGAAACAAAGGCACCAACTTTCTCTAGTTTAATTTCACATGAGCAGGCCGGAAGTTCTATCAAGAATTTGCGACTGGAATTGGCATTAATGTAAAATGAATTAATGATTAAAGAGGGACTGGAGCTAGAAAATAATTCAATTACCTAGTGTGAAAATATGAAGGCTATTGAAGAAATGAGAAACAAAGTGTTCTCATTAAGGTGATAGGACGTAGGAAAGTACGTATGAATTTCAGCCAGAGAGTCCTGCTCACCATACTCCCAGGTGGGGACTAGATTGGTTAGATACAGATTAAAATCCTTTCTACACTGTCCTGTCAAAACTGCAGTCAGTCAGTCAGTTGGCATCTGCCTTTGGCTTAACTCTAACCTCCAGCACTGAACAACATCGGAGTTTACACCTGCACTCTAATTTAAAGATGACATTGTGTTGCAGTGTAACCATGGGAAAACAGATTGTGAGGATGTAAAACGATGGAAGCCTTGAGGGTAGCTGCTGGGTTGCAGAGTCTCCCTGAGCTCAAACTAAAATCTGGCCTCAGAGGTGACAAAACATTTGTACCATCTCCACTCTCAGATTACTGGATGTGGCTCCAGGCCAAGGAACACTCTTGTCCTTTGACCTTTCGCCTTCCAAGTTTGGAAGCCCCCCCCTCCCCCCCTGATGCCTGTGGGGTCTTAACTGGAACTTGATACAATTGGAGCGCAGAGTTTACCACATGTGGCCTTACCAATGTCTTGTGCAGGTGTAACACGGCATCCCTTCTCCTGGACTCAGTGGCCCGTCAGATGAAGGCAAGCATGCCACAAGTCTACCTGTGTTGGCGCTTTCAATCCTCCCTCCTGATGGTTGATGCTGCCAGTAAACTCAAAACGGAGGAGTATGTGAAATGGAACAGATCGCAGTATCTGTCGCAAGGGAGGGTGAACATGGGAGAGAGAGTTTGCTAAGTCTCGCGGGGCACATTTAAAGCATCCCACAGAGATGGGGAATGGTACAGTTGTGAAACGGACCCGTCAGCCCATCGAATCTGCAGAGCATGAGCAATGTAGCTCGGAGTCTGCTGTTCAAGAGTCGAATTCAGGCCGGTGTGGCTAATCCTTTCTGAAAGAATCATCAGTGGACCTGCTGGAGTCTTTCCAACAGTCTGAACACTTTCTAGTGTTCTATGCACATGTTGGTCACAATATATCTGGGAGGAACTTCCCGTTAGTCCCGTTTCCAGTTACTCTCTCTTAGTTTAGTTTAGAGATGTATCATGGAAATAGGTCCTTCAGGCCAAACCTGGGTCAGGATCAAACCTGGGTTTCTGGCTGCACTGAATAGTTGCCTGTAATGAATCTCTTGTTTAATTATATGGACACATGGAACTAAATGAGGTGCCTTTGTAGTGTGATCAGATGAATGGCATCTTTGGCCAGTTAGCTGGTCCACAATGGGCCACCATATGATCAGCACCGTAAGTGTCAGAGTCACCACCCTGGGGACCCTGACGTGGTGGCTAAAGGGACAGAGGCTTTGCCGTCTAATAACAGTTAAATCCCACTGAGGTTGCGACAGGTTGTTTCAGGTGGGCTGCATGGAAGACCTTTAGGGAACCCTGGTCCATTGACTTTCCTATCCATTGAGGCCATGGACCCTCTCTTTCCCGAGGGACGGGGGAATGGATGTGGAAAGCATTTGAGAGGACACTAGATAATGCACAAGGGGGGAAAGGGAGAGAAGACGAGGGCTATGGAGGGGTGAGAGAGTGAGATAGGTGCTCCAGCACATGGCATGGGGCCGAACGGCCTGTTCCTACCCTGTTCCTGTGGGGTGATGTGGACCTCGTCCCTTCCCTGTGGGATGAGGAGCAGCACCTCGGGGAAAGGCCTCCTTGACTCAGCGGAACTCGGGTGGGTCTTGGAGGCAGAACGTGTTCTAAATAAAACTCTCTGTGACTGACAGCGGAGGCAGCAAATTACAGGTTGTGGCAATGTGCAGCCTGACATCAGCACGCGAAAATTACAAGGTTTATATTTTTAAATGCAATTAAATGTGCTGTGTGTGTGTGCGTATAAATATACGTGCTTCTAAATCTCACTGCGGAGGCTCTGTAATAGCAGACAAATAGACAGATGATTGGAATTAGAATACATTCTGGCAATTCCCAGAGCGATGGTTGCTATTTTTACGCGCTGGGATAGTGGCAGGTTTGGGGACGATGTGGGGGTGGGGACACTGATCACTGGTTTTGTCTCCTGACGCTCTCTTTTGATTTCTTCCTCCCACGGCCCTGCTCACCCCATCCAGAGCCAGCTCCTCTGCACAATCAGCTTTAAGCCTAGCAGTGAACGTTGACCGGTCACTTGCCACCGCGTTCAAACTCTGAGTCGTAGTGGTGGCGCTGCAGTTGTTCTTGGAGGATTTAGTTTAGCTATTTTGTCACATGTACCGAGGTACAGTGGAAAGCTTTTTGTTGCGTGCTAACCAGTCAGTGGAAAGGCTATACATGATAACAATCGAGCCGTCCACAGTGTGGTGGAAGCCATTTAGGCTTGGTGTGCTGACCCAGACACGCCCGCTCACAACACACCCTGGATGAGAGGAACATTGATTTCTCTAATTTTAAGTAACCCTTGTATTCACTCTAGCCGTTCTGCTAGTTTCACTATTAGTGTCACCTCTTCCACAGAAAACAATGGACCATTATGGGCTCCACCTTTCCATGGTCATTGTTGCCGGCTATGATTTGTTGTGTTCCTTTTCGTACCTCTAGTTTCCCTCTTCCCTGACTCTCAGTCTGAAGAAGGGTCTCGACCAAAAATGTTACCCAATCCTTTTCTCCATAGATACTGCCTGACCCGCTGAGTTACTCCAATACTTTTATGTCTATCTGAGGGGAAGTTATATCTGGTTCACGAAATTTGGTATAAAGAACCGTTGTCGGTGTCGTGACAGGGCTGTTGTAAAAACCATTTGCATCACATTTCAATCACTAAGGGAATGTGATGGCCTGTCCCTGACTGGCCTTGATGTAACATCAGATAATGCCAGGTGCTTCACCCTTCGTAACCATGTGAATTGCTCCCACAAGACAGCTCACGATTGCCTCTAAAGCTGGTCCCATCAACATTGTCCACATCCTGGGGGTGAACAAAAGTCCTCGCCCATCTCTAGTGAACAGGCGCACTCACCCCTATGTAGAAGAGAGCAAGATCACCCCTACTTCACTCTATCTGTTCACTTTGTGCAGAACCTGTGGGTAAGACTTGAGGGCCCACCCTGAACAGTCTCTCAGTTACTTGAGACCCAGTGCTCCAGCAAAAGGTGAACCAACCACTGGCGACATTGCGTGTGATGTTTCTGTACTTTACGAAGGGGGCCAGTTAGGAGAGCGAAGCTTTCTCTGAGAGATGGGGAAGATGTTGGCGAGGAATCCCAGTGGGTGTGAGTGCCTACTGCATTGTGTTAGGACAGAGGTTACATATACTCCAGCATTTTGTTTCTACCTTCGATTTAAACCAGCATCTGCAGTTCTTTCCTACACATATCTACAGTCTGGTAGAAATTTCCTTCTCCCAAACGACTTCAACAAACCATTTGAAATGCTTTATGTTGTCATTTGTTACTGAATCATCTTTTTAATTTTCTAAATTAAATTAAGTTCATTTTGAGACTATGCTGGTGTGGGATGAACTTGCTTGGTGATGCTGCAGGTGTCTGTGTTACTGCTCCAGTAACATTAGCATCGGCACTCCCAGGACTGGTGCCCAACAAGACCCACAGTGGAGATCCCTCAACAGTGCCCATCCCGTACTGTAACAGAGTCCACTGGGTCAGTACAACATTAAACAGCTGAAGATAGGCACAATGTGCTGGAGTAACTCAGCATTAGTGGTGGGTCGGGCAACATCTCTGGAGAAAAGGGATGGGTCTAGAATCAGCCGTCCACATCTCTGGAGTCAACCGATCCCAAGTGGGCAGCACTCGCCCTCCTGAGCCATAACGTCGAGTGTCCAAGTCTTGCTCTAGGTGCTTGAGCACTGAGACAGGCTGATTCTGCGGCACAGTTCTGAGGGGCTGCAGCACTGACAGAGCCAAGGCACCGTCGATCCGGTAAGATGTTCACTAAGGCCCTTAACATCTGGTAAGATGTTCATCGAGGTTTGGCTTTGTGTTGTAATGCTGTGCGCTGGGTGAGTGCAGCCCGTAGTCCTATTCAAGGCGTTCTCACTGATTATTACTTAAATCATTGGCCATTTTCCCATTGGCTGCTGCGTCTCCCACAACTGTGACTGTAGCTGAAAGTATTTGAGGCAAAACAAACTGCCTGAGGGGTGGGTGAACTCAATGGGACAGGCAGCATCTGTCAGTCTGAAGAAGGGTCCCATCCTGAAATGTCACCTATCCTATTCCATCCACAGATGCTGCCCGAGCCACTGAGTAACTCCAGCACTTTTTGTTTTGCTCCAGATACCAGAAACGTAGTCTCTCGTGTCTCTGCTGAAAAGTACTGACTTGGTTATAAAACTCCATAGACACTGCATAAATCCTGGCTTTCAGCTTCCATGATAGAGTTGTGGTAAAGGCGATGTTACATTGAGTGCAACTTTCACCAGGACCACATTGAAATTATGCTCGGATCAATAAAAACTACTATTATTTAAAAACAAAAGTTGCTTAATTGCTGGATGTTTAAGGGTGTGTAATGGACAGAGGTTTGAGCTGGTAGAGTTGCTGCCTCACAGCGCTGGTGAACCCGGTTTGATCCTGACTACGAGTACTGTCGGTGTGGAGTTTGCATGTTCTCCCTGTAACCACATGGGTTTCTTATGGATACTAATTGCCCTTAGTGTGTGGGATGCAAAAATGGAATAACATAGAACTAGTGCGAATGGATGATCGATGGTCAGTGTGGCATCGGTGGGCCGAAGGGCCTGTTTCCATGATGTATCTCTAAGCTAAACTGAACATTTGCACATCAAAGTGGACACTTGTAACTTCAAGCAGCTGGCTGTAAACAGACGCACCAGAACCTGTCACGTGTTAATGGTGTGAATAGGCAACCTAGATGATATACTGTTTAAGAAGGAACTGCAGATGCTGGAAAATCAAAGGTAGACAAGAAGGCTGGAGAAACTCAGCGGGTGAGGCAGCATCTATGGAGCGAAGGAAATAGGCAACGTTTCGGGTCAAAACCCTTCTTCAGACTTGCTTGTAGAAAATGTTTCAGCTTGTTGAAAGATTTTCCTCGACCAAACTGAGGCCGCGAGTAGTAACCACTATGCAGGAACTCCTCTCGACCATGACGGAGACTTACCAGTGACCACCTACGACCACGTGTCGACCATGCTGCCAGCTTGTGGCAAGCGCAAACTCTCCTAAACTCGCAAATAAGGTCGCCATAGTGGGACAGGCCCTTGAGATAACATAAACAATTAAATAAATTAAAAACCACAGCATTAGAGCAAAATGCCTGAAGTCCTGAGTGCAACCTGTGGACATTAAATGGCTGTGAAGAAGGAACATGACGAGCCAGAGGGAACAGATATTTGGGTTTAAGAAGTGACATATACTTACTATCACAGTTCAGGAGACACAGTTACTACAAGGATAGATGGTGGTGAAGGAAGGCACATGGCATTGATTATAAGAGTTGGGATGTCATGTCACATATGTACAAAATGCTGGTTAGACTACAAATGGAGACTTGTGTACAGTTTTGGCCACTATACTATAGGAAGGGTGTCATTAAGCCGGAAACGACACAGAAAAGATTCAAAGGATGATGCCAGGACGAGAGGGTGTGTTAGACGGAGAGGTTGGATAGGCTGGGGCTGGTTTCCCAGGAATGTAGGAGATTGATAGGTGACCTTATAGATGTGTAAAATCATGAGGGGCCTGGATCATGTGGATAATCGGTCTTTTCCTGATGGTGGGGCGTCAAACTAAAGCACACGGATTTAAGATGATGGGGTAAGATTGGTTAAGAGGATCTGAGCTCTGATTGTTCACACACAGAGGGCAGTGGGTATATGGAACAGGCTGCTAGAGGAGGCAGTTGAGGAAGTACAAAACTAACATTTAAAAGACATTTTGACGGGCACATGGACAGGGAAGGTTTTGGAGAGATCTGCCGCAAACAAAGGGTCGGCGTGGACAAGCCAAAGTGCCTGTGGACGTGCCAATGAATTGAGTGCTATTAATCATGACCAGAGGCTGCAGTCCTCAGGATGATCGACTAAAGAATTGTGGGTCAAGACTGGATTCCTGGGCTACTCCAGTGGTTATATCCCTCCAGCCTGAAAACTATTCATTTAGAGTCATGTAGAGCACGGAAACAGGCACTTCGGCCCACTTTGTCCAGGCCAACCTAGTTGGCATATTGAGTTATTCGCCTGTGAAAAGACTGTGAGCATTCACTTTATCCATGACCCTCATTATCTGGTAACCACAATAAGGTCACCCCTCAGCCTCTTATGCTCCAAAGAAAATAAATCCCAACTCTCTGTTTTCCAGGTGCAGCCAGTTTTCACTTCATGCCAACACACTTCCTCGGGAACCTTGGGATTTTAATTTATCCAACAGCCTCTTGAATGGCACCTTGTTAAATGCCTTTTGAAAATCTAAATGCATTACATCTACTGGTTCCCCTCTGTCCACTCTCCTTGTCGCTTTCTCAGAGAATGAAATTTGTCAAACCCGATTGAACTTCCATGAGACCATGGTGACTAGGTTTCCTATCTCCAGCATCTTGCCAACAACACCTTTGAAACTAAAGGGCTGAGAGCTCTCACCTGTGTTCTCCTACAATTCTGAGTCCGAGAGTCAGACATTAAGTCCTCACCCAATCCGGCCTGGATGTGACTGCTGGACCTACTCTTTTGCTGGGCCCGAAATGCCAGGGAACCACCCAAAGAACAGCACAGCACTGGAAGAGGCCCTTTGGCCCACACTACTTGTACCAAACTTGATGCCAAGGTAAATTAATCCCTTCCACCTGCATGTGATCCATATCTCTCCATTCCCTGCATATCCATCTGCATATCTAAAAGCCTCTTAACTACCACCCCTGGCAGCATTCTCCACATGCCCCCGCACATCTCCTTTAAACAGTGAATGTACAGAAATCTCTGCTCTAAGTGTTGAATAGGTCTGGAGGGCACATTATTCGCAACAGTGCTGAATAAAAAATTCATCTTTAAGTTATGCCCTCTAGTCTTTGACTGCTCCATACTGGGAGAAAGGTTCTGCCTGCCTACCCTCAGTAGAAGAACAATTTAATGGCTGCTCTGTCAGTGATGCCCAAAGCCAAAAAAATAGATAAAATAAAATGATTGCTTCCCCTCCATTTTGACTGATCCACTCCAGGGGCACCATGTCCCGTGTTCTCCGGGGAGAACTTTCACTATTCTCCTGGTAATTTCCTGCCACAATTGATCAAGGTAGTAGAATAAAAGAACATACCTTTAGAATAAAGATGAGGAGGACTTTATTTAGCCAGAGGGTGGTGAATCTGTGGAATTCATTGCCTCAGATGGCTCTGGAGTGAAGATCGATAGGTTCTTGATTAGTAAGGACATCTAATGTTACGGGTAGAAGGCAGGGGAATCGGGTAGACGGGGAAAAATAGAATATCCATAATTGAATGGTGGAGTAGACTCGATGGGTTGAATGACATAACTCTACTCCTATGTCTTATGGTCTTATAGGTACTTGCGTTAGGAGTCTGTCGTTGCGCATATGGACAATGTGGCCTACCTTTGTAGCTGGCTGGATATGATCAGTCTCAGTCTGGGTATGTTGGTGTGGGAGAGGATGTTGACCGTGGTCCTGCCCATGGAAAAGTCAGTGTTAGCGATACTTCAACCAGCGTTTGGAGGTGACTGCTGGGTTGCCTGCATCTCTTGAATGTACAGATGGGTGGGGGCCACTGCTGCCCAATGAACTACCAGCCTGGTGCCAGGTTTGAGATCCTAACGCACATTTCCTGGGAAGCCGAATGCTGTGTTGGTGCACTGGCAATGATGGTGAATTTCGTCATTAATATATGCCTTTACTGATGGTGGTTCCTGAGATATTTAGTTCAGTTTAGTTTATCATCATGTGTACCGAGGTACAGTGAAAGGCTTTTGTACCCTGCTGACCAGTAGATGGAAAGAATATGCATGATTACAATCAAGCCATCCGTAGTATACAGATGGCAATGACATTTAGTCCAAGTAAAGCCTGATTAAAGAGAGTTTGTTGGTCTCCAGTGAGGTAGATAGTAGCTCAGGATCGATCTTGTTGGTGATGGGATGGTTCAGTTGTCTGATATCAGAAGTGGGCCAGGTTTTCTGAGATCGGTCAGTGGCGCTATCTATTCCATGAGGGGCTTGGCAAGGATTCCACCCCAGCAAATGTCACTGGCAGGAGGCAGTACAGGTTAACAAAACAGAAACACAAACTCCTATGCATGTTCTCCAGAGATGCTGCCCGACCCATTAAGTTACTCCTTGCTGAAGTCATCCAGCAGGGCATGAAGAGGCACTATTTTGGGTTGGTAACCTTCTTCAGACTGATTCAGCACAGATTGTCCATCACTGAGCTGGCTGATGGGATCTCGTGTGTTGCCTCTCCAACCGAGACTTGTGGAGGGGGTCAGAAGAGAACGCAGTGGATCTCTTGGGATCCTTTGAAGTGAAGTTAGATGCAAAATGCTGGAGTAACTCAGCAGATCGGGCAGCATCTCTGGAGAAAATAAATACTGTAGGTGGCGTTTCGGGGTCCAAACCCTTTTGCAGATTGACAGGGCAGAGGGAAACTAATGGAAGATACACACTAAATACTGAGAGTAACTCAGCAGGACAGGCAGCATCTCTGGAGAGAAGGAATGGGTGACGTTTCGGTTTGAGACCCTTCAGCCAGTTAGGGGAGGGGGAGATACAGAGATAAGGAAGTGTAAGGTGTGAGAAGGAGACTCACACGTATAAACGTCACCCATTCCTTCTCTCCAGAGATGCTGCCTGTCCCGCTGAGCCACTCCAGCAGTTGTGTCTATCTTCGGTGTAAACCAGTTTCTTCAAACTCAAAAGTGAAGTAATTGGTAAAGGCAAAGTAAAGTGGTTGTTTTAAAAAAAATAATTTGCTGCTGTCCTGGGATCTTAAGTTGCTGTGTGCGGATTGATGCCACGTTTCGCATCTCGGGAAAGGGACTGCTATCAGACTGTCCCAGCTGGCTGTGGAGTGGTCGGGGACGCCCGGAGACGGGTCTTATCCCGTGGCCGGAGAGCAGAGTCCGTGTGGGTGTGAATGGCCGGAGCGTTGTGTATGCGTGGGGTGGGGGGTAGTTGTGGGATCTGGGTCCGCCTGGTCCTGCTGTGGGACACTGATCAGGCCAGGAGGTTCACCCCGTGACCCTGAGAGACACAACCCTTTAACCTTCGACTCACTGAGGCCACTCTGACTTCCTGCACTGTGCTATCAATAGCCCAGGGAACTGTGCTGCTTCCTGTTTGCCTGATATTTTGTTTCCATTCCCCCGGTCGAATTACTGCAGGGTGTCCCGGGATGCTGCTGCCTGGAAACCTTTTTTTGGGGGGGGGGGGGGGGGGGGGGTCGCTGGGGACGAGGGAGCTGTTACTGCTCCAGTTCTCTGGGCACTGTGCCGTGTGTGATGAGGATTGTCATCGACCCTGCCCATGGGTTGCGAGCTCCCCCACAACCCCTCCCTCCTAACTCGCCATGCTCCATTAAACAGTTGCTTAAAGAGCAATCCCTGAGGCGCTTCCTCTCCCCCTCCCTCAGTGTCTCTCCCCCTCTCTCTATGTGTCTCTCCCCGTGTGTGTGTGTCTCTCTCTCTCTCAATGTCTCTCTCCCCTCTCTCTCTCACTTTCTCTCTCCCTCTCTATATCACCCTGTCTCTCCCCCCCCCCCCCTCACTGTCTCCCCCTCTCTCTCCCCCCCCCCCCCCCCCCCCCCCCGTTCCCTCCCTCCCTCCCCTCTCCCCTCCCCTCTCTTCCCCCCCCCCCCCCTTCTCCCCCTCCCCCCCCCCCCCCTTCTCCCCCTCCCCCCCCCCTTCTCCCCCTCTGTGTGTGTGTATGCGTCTCCCAGTGTTTGTGTGTCCCGTTATTCGCTGTCTCTGCCGTTATTCGCGTGAAGCCGCCCTTGTTCTTTCTGGGAAGCAGGTTCTTGCACATGCCGTTACATTGCGAGTGTCACCGAGTCCCTGCTCTCCAGCTGTGTTTAGTTCCAATCTAAATATCGTTGTTTGCCAGTAAGCGCAGCGGGGCGGGTCATCGGAGGGGGCCGTGAGTCTTCGCCTGCAGATGCCTGAAATCTGAGCTGTGCGGTGACGTGCTTCATTCCTCGGCTCCCTGCCAGCGAGGAGAGGAAGTGCTGACGTTCAGAGCTGTCAGCCAGCCGCCGGGGCGGCCTGAACCCTCCCCACAAGGCAGGGGCTGCAGGCGGCGGGGCGGAGGGGGTGGGCCCGCCCGGGAAACAATGCTGGCGATAGACGGTGGGAACTCGCTCAGAAGCGTCTCCACCTGAAACGTCATCTATTCCTTTCCTCCAGAGATGCTGCCTGACCCGCTGAGTTACTCCAGCATTCTGTGTCTATTTTTGGTGTGAACCAGTATCTGCAGTTCCTTCCTGCATCCATTAGCACCGCTCCATTCTCCACCCCCGCAACCCCAGCGGCCCCCTCATTGCAACTCCACGAACAACCTCGATAATTGCGGGTTCTAATCCCACCGGGGCCACTTTGCAAATTTAAATACGTTGCGAAGTAAAAAATAAGTTTGCTTCAGTACCAATGTCAGAGAGCAGGCGTGGGATGAGACTGGGTTCCTGACCAGGTCTCGATGTGTTTACTCCCGTCAGACACCGACACCACCGACTCTTGCCTGCCTCAGTCTGTGATGCATTGCAGCAGCTTGTGGGTCAGTCAACGACCAAGGCCCAAGGACAACACAAGGCCCGTAAGAAGCAGGTTTAACCTCCCCAGCCTCCCTCGTGTGAGAGGTTTCAGAGATTGAATGTAAGGGGAGAGGATACAATTAATGGCAAGACCCTTAACAGCATTTATGTGCAGGGGGATCTTGGAGTCCAAGTTCATAGCCCACTGAACGTGGCAGCACAACTAGATAGGATGGTAAAGAAGGTGTATAATATGTTTACCTTCATTGCTAGTTGCATTGAATGCAAGAATCGGGATGTCATGATGCAGCTGCATACCACTTTGGTTAGGCAGCATTTGCAGTATTGCATGCAGTCCTGGTCGCAATATTGCAAGTCAGTGCAGGAGTGATGTGGAGGCTTTGGAGAAGGTGCAGAGGAAGTTTACCATAATGCTCCCTAGTTTGGAGGGTTTCAGCTACAGGGATAGTTGGATAAATTAGATTTGTTTTCTCTGGATTGTCGGAGGTTGAGGTGAAACTCGCTAGAAGTATATAAAATTGAGGGGCATAGATGGGGTAGACACAAAACCTTTTTCCAAGTGTGGAAATGTCTAATACTGGAGGGCATAGCTATAAAGGGGGCATAGCTATAATGGCGATGTGCAGGGAAAGTTTTTTGAACAGAGTTATGGGGGCCTGTAACGCATTGCCTGGGGTGGTAGTAATGATAGTGGCATTTAAGATGCTTTTTAAAAGGCAAATGGAAGTGCAGGGATTAGAGGGATATGGATCATGTACAGGCAGATGAGATTAGTTTAACCTGGCATCATGTTTGGCACATTGTGGGCCAAAGGGCTCGTTCCTGTGCTGTACTGTTCTAAGCTCAAAGTACAGAGGGAGGTTGGGACCACAAGAGACATTTGTGTTGGGCATCAGTTGGCATGTGCACTGTCACTATCCCAGGCATTGGGGCAATCTGGTTACTGCCCTCGATGACCCTCAGGGACCCCCTGAACTAACCTCAAGCTCGTGCTGTGTGCAGTCTTACTGTTCCAACCTCTCTCAACATCAGATGCACTTTACTGCCTCCATTTCAAAAGTGCAATCCTGGACTGAAGAAACGTATGAGACCCGAAACGTCACCCATTCCTTCTGTCCAAAGATGCTGCCTGTCCCGCTGAGTTACTCCAGCATTTTGTGTCTATCTTCGGTGTATACCAGCATCTGCAGTTCCTTCCTACACATCCCATCCTAATGTGCAGCCTCCTTTGTTATGGCTCCACCTCTCCTCCTCTGACCACTCTCCCCTTCACCCACTGCTGTAATACAGGATAAATGCAGAGAAAGCTCCCACAAACAGCAATGTGATGATATCCAAATAATCTGTCCCAGAGGTGCCGAGAGCTAAAAACTGGGAGAGATCCCACAGGTCGTACTTCTGATGTTCAACTTTCCTGGCCTTCACTGATCGCCTTGCCCCCACACACAACATTCTACAATGCAATTAGTCTGAAGAAGAGTCCTGATCCGAAACGTCACTTATCCATGTTCTCCAGAGATGCTGTTCTCCTGACCCGCTGAGTTACTCCAGTAAACCAACATCGGCTGTTTGTGGGTCAGTGGAGTCTCGGACACCCGGGATTGAGGGATGCAGGGATCAGACAGGAAGAGATTCAGGATCAGCAACAATGTTACTGAATGCAGGGTTAGGTTAGTTGGGCCGAATGGGCTCACTCAATAGTAACTGTGCAACCTCAGTGACAAAGTCTTCTGAGCGAGTGGGCAGGCCATTTGTACATCACTTGAAAAAAATTCAGTTTTCAATCATTAACACAAATTATTTGGCAGCAGGGCAGGGACCAGTTCACATTTATAGCAAGGCTCAAAATTTAGGACCTGTTTGCAATTCTGACTCGGACAGCTTCAGCATAGCCGGTGTGGCAAGCCATCGGCTGTTAGACCCTGAACTGCAGTCTGCACCTTGTCCCGCACCGGCCCTGAGGTGATACCATGGTGTTTGGTGGCTGTGGGTGGTGCAGAGAGGTCGGTCTGGTCACTGCCCGTCAGGATGCCCAGACATGCAACTGGGTCCCCAGAGGCACCATGCTCATGCGCTGCTGTTGCAGTGGAGGTTGCAGGGTTGGTGATGGTAGCAGTGCAGGTGGGGCTAGGTAGAGGGGCAGGGGGGGGGGGTCAGTTCAACCAAGCACCTCTTCCAGATGTAGCCTGGCCACGACGCCAATCGCTCGTTGTCCCCTGGGTGGGAGAGACACTGCTGTAGCCGGGAGAATGGAGGAACTGGTTGCATCACAGCTTGGTTTGGCAACAGCTCTGCGCAAAGTGACAAGAAAGGGCAGAGAGTTGTAGACATAGCCCAGTCCATCACACAGACCAGACTACCCACCATTGACTCCAACTGCACTTTATGCTGCCTCAGAAAAGCAGCCAGTATATCAAAGGCTTGTCCCACCCAAGTCATTCTTATTTCTCGCTGCTCCCGTCAGGCAAAAGATACAGAAGCTTGACAGCACACACCGTCTGACTTGGGAGTAGGTTCCTCCCCTCTCTTATCAGGCTTCTGAACAGTCCACCAATAATTTAGGGTACGGTCCGATTCACCTGCACCCCATTGCAGACATTGGACTTTGTCTGAGAAACTGATGCGCTATAACGATGAGAACTACATTCCGCACTCTGTATCTTCCCACTTGCTCTACCTATCGTACTTGTGTTTGACGATTGTATTTATTATTATCTGATCTGACAGGAAAGCATTGTAAACAAAGTCTTTCAATGTAGCTCGGTACATGTGAGGATAATACACCTAAACCTGGACGCGCCTTTCCCTGACATCCCTTTGTCTTGCTGGTGATGCGACACCTCCCTCATGAGTGATCAGGCTGGACCAGTGACATTGTGAGGCTGCAAATGAGTGGAGTAGGGAGGGATCTCCGTGTTCAAATGCATGGATCACACGTTAGCAGGCAGGTGCAGTGTTTAGGGAGCAAGCCAACTGTCTGAAGAAGGGTCTCGACCCCAATGGTCACCCGTTCCTTCTCTCCAGACATGCTGCCTGTCCCTCTGAGTTGCTCCAGCATTTTGTGTCTATCTTAGGGGCAGTGTTTGGTTTAGAGACACAGCACAGAAACGGGCCCTTCGGCCCACTGGTTGCACACCGACCAGCGATCCCCACACACTAACACTATCCTACACAAACTAGGGACTATTTTTGACAATTAAATTATAAATATACCAAGCCAATTAACTTCCAAACCTATATGTCTTTGGAGTGTGGGAGGAAACCGGAGCACCCAGAGAAAGCCCTTGTGGTCACAGACAGAACGTATAAACTCCATACAGACAGCACCCGTAATCAGGATCAAACCCGTGTCTCTGGCGCTGTAAGGCAGCAACTCTACCGCTGCGCCACTGTGCCGCCCTTGTGAGTGGCGAGGAAGGCAAATGGTGTCTTGACCTTTATTGCAAAAGGGTTGGAGTTTAGATAGAGGGAGGTTTTGTTTCAATGCTACTGGGTGTTGGTGAGGCTACACTGCAGTACATTTGAGAGCCTTTGATGTCTCTGGGCCTGTACTCGCTGAGTTTAGTAGGATAAGGGGGATCTGATGAAAATATACCGAATAATATAAGGCCTAGATAGAGTGGATGTGGAGAGGATGTTTCTAGTAGTGGGAGAGTCTAAGACCTGAGGGCACAGGCTCAGAATAAAAGGACGTACTTGTTTGGAGTGGAGACAAGGAGGAATTTCTTTAGCTAGAGGGTTGTGAATCTGTGGAATTCATTGCCACAGACAGCTGTGGAGGCCGAGTCATTGGGTATTTTTAAAACAGAGATTGATAGGTTCACGAATAGTAAGGGTGTCAAAGGTTACGGGGAGAAGGCAGGAGAACGGTGTTCAGAGGGAAACATAGATCAGCCATAAATGAAAGGCGTAGAATGCTCGGTGGACCGAACAGCCGAATTTTGTTCCTGTGTCTTAGGAACTTATTATGAATTCCGGTCCCCTTACCTAAAAAAGGATAAAGGAGCATTAGAGGCAGTGCAAAGGTGAACAGCCAGGCTAATTACTGGACTGAGAGTATTGTTCGATCAAGAGACACTAAACAATTATCTATATTCTTTGGTATTTTGGAAGAATGAGGTGTGATCTGATTGAAACATCTAAAGTTCAGGGGCTTAGTCAAAAAAGCTTGTCATATGCACAGGAATATTGAAGATCCTGCTTCCTACACAGGGTTAGCCTTGAGGTGTTTCCATCAGTGGTACAGTCTCGAATGAGGAGTCCTATTTAAGATGATTCGTGGCACAGTGGCGCAGCAGTAGAGTTGCTGCCTTACAGCGCTTGCAATGCCAGAGACCTGGGTTCGAACCTGACTACGGGTGCTGTCTGTACGGAGTTTGTACGTTCTCCACCTGACCACGTGGGTTTTCCCCCGAGATCTTCGGTTTCCTCACACATTCCAAAGATGTGCAGGTTTGTGGGTTAATTGGCTTGGTCAAATTGTAAATTGTCCCTAGTGCGTGTAGAATAATGTGTGGGGATTGCCGGTCGGCGCGGACTTGGCGGGCCGAAGGTCCTGTTTCCGCGCTGTATCAAAACTAAAAATGAAATAAGTTTCCGCGCTGTATCAAAACTAAAAATGAAACAAGGGGTCAGTTTAAAACTTATTACCAGGCAATCCCCGAGTGAGGTATGAAGTCTCTTCCTGAGAACTGATTTCTTTGCAAGGCAGAGACTAATTTCCACAGTAACACATGTCGTGGCACTCCACATATATTTACTGTAATTACTTACAGTTCATCAAATATTTGCTCTAACATTTCCCAAAATTAAACTAATGGAATATATACCATATCCAATCATAAATAAATGCCATGAAACATATTATTATTAATGTAGAATTAGCTAAATGTCTGATTTGTGTAGATCTCGTCGTTCGTAACCCAGATTGGCCACACTTGGAAACATCTCCCGGATGATAGTCATGAATCTCTGGAATTCTCTACCCTGGACCACAGTGGAGCTGGATTTTTCAAAGTGTTTTATGTGCTGGTAGATAAATGTTTGAAAGTTTGAAGAATTCAGGATTGTGGAGAGCAGGCACAGTGGCGCTGTGGTAGAGTTGCTGTCTTAGCGCTAGAGACCCAGGTTCGATCCTAACTACAGGTGTTGTCTGTATGGCGTTTGTACATTCTCCCTGTGACCTGTGGGTTTTCTCCGGTTGCTCCAGTTTCCACCCATACTCCTCAGACGTACAGGTTTGTAGGTTAATTGGCTTCGGTAAATTGTCCCTAGTGTGTAGGATAGTGCTAGTGTACGGAATGATCAATGCTCAGTGTGAACTCAATGGGCCGAAGGGCCTGATTCCACTTTGTGTCTTTAAACTAAACTGAGATTGGGCGAAGTGCTGCTAGTTGCACCTATGAAAGGTCTCCCCTGGAGTGTGGGTGGCACAGTGCCACAGAGGTAGAGTTGCTGCCTTACAGCGTTAGAGACCCGGGTTTAATCTGTGCTGTCTGTACGGAGTTTATACATTCTCCCTGTGACCTGTCTCCATGTGCTCCGGTTTCTTCCCATATTCCAAAGATGTACAGGTCTGTAGGTTAATTTTCTTATGTAAATTGTTCCTAGAGTGTGGGATAGAACTAGCGTATGGAGTGATTATCGGTAGGCACGGACTCAGTGGGCTGAAGGGCCTGTCTCCAAGCTGTATCTCTAAACTAAACTAATCCTGGAGCTGCAGAGGAGGTGTCCTTGGCACTGGGGGTATTGAATGGTTTCATTGCTCGAGAGCCGAGCTTTTACCTGCGTCGTTCAGGTTTGTACAGTAGGTGCTGTGAGTTGCTCAGCCCCAGACTGACAAGCGCATCAGTTGGTAACCTCGCTCCATGGGTAGCAGTAAAGGCTCAAGGGTTAAATGTGAGCAGAGTTTTGACTGCTTTCCACCTCTGAAGAGAAAGGTTTGTGTGTGCGTGTGTTTTTGTTTTTCCGCATTGGTGAAATGGAAACTTGTAATGGTGCCAAGAATGAGTGTTGCCTTTGTGAGGTAGCAGAGATATTGAAGTGGTGCTGCAGAGCATAAAACCGTTCACGTAGAGAGATGCTGATCACAGCTTCTCACGCTCACAGGTTCTCCCCCACCACGGCCCAACGCGGTTATGGTAGATGGAGAGGAATAATTTATCACCTTTGTCAACATCGTGCAAACCAGTCACTCTTGAACATTGAATGAAGAAGGTTTGAGATGTGGAGATGGGGCCAACCTAGTTGAGTGAATACAACCTTTTACTGCAAAGTCTGCTTTGTATCTGCTTTCCTTAACCTCCCCACTATTCCATTGAAAGTTTGGGCAAGATATTTGACCATGGTGGACAGGGTGGTAGAGAAGGCACCTTCATTGGTCAGGCCATTGCGTATAAGAGACAGGAAGCCATGATGCAACTTTAAGGGACTTGGGTGAGGCAACATTTGAGTATTGTGTTCAGTTCTAGTTGCCCCATTGCTGGAACGATATGGAGGCTTTGGAGAGGGTGCAGAATGTTGCCTGGATTAGAGGGGATTTTCTACAGGGGTAGCAATTTAGTTTACACAGAGGGTGGGTGGTAAGTGGCTGGAAAGTACTGCAGGAGTGATGGGGGAGGCAGATACAATAGTAGTATTTAAGAGGCTTTTAGATAGGCACATGGATATGCAGGGAATGGAGGGATATGGATCACATGCAGGCAGAGAACATTAGTTTAGCTTGGCCATCATGTTCGGAATGGACATAGTGATTCAAAGGGCTGTTCTTGTGCGTGTCCTATGACAATGTACCCCATGGAATGTGGGCAGGTGTGGGTTCTCCCTCCGCTCAACAGGATGAGATTAGGGTGAATCAGTAAGCCCTCCTCTGAGCTGTTCTGCCCACTGATTACATTTATTGCACATCGGCTGAACAAATCCCTCGTGCGTAATTAATGCAAAGTTAAGATTATTTCCGAGTCCAACTGGTGTCTTCCGTGGGTTTCCTGCTGGCGCCCCCACTATTCCTGGAACCATCAACAGATATCGTTCTCTGGGATGCTGAAGGAAGTGAGGGTTGGGGCAGGAAGATGGGATTGGGGGAAAAGGTCAGCCTGGATCCTATCGCAAGGTGCAACAAGCTCTCTGGTCCCGGTTTCCTGTTTCCAAACACATCCGGACAACCTGATACGATAACGGCGTTTGAAGGACTTTTGGATAGGCACATGGAAATGCAGGGAATAGAGGGATATGGATCAGGTACTGGCAGATGAGATCAGTTTCATTTAGCATCATGTTCGGCACAAGCCTTGTGGCCCAAAGGCTATGTTCCTTTGTTATACTGGTCAATGTTCTAAAACAGACCCTTTGACCCAATTTGCCCGTGCCAACCATATGCACCATCTACGCTAGTCCTACTGGCCTGTGCTTGGCCCATAACCCTCTAAACCTATTCTATCCATGTACCTGTCCAAATGTGTCTTAAATGTTACAATAGTATCTGCCTCAACTACCTTCTCTGGCAGCTCATACCATACACCCACTACCCTTTGCGTTAAAAAAAAAAGCTACCCCTCAGGTTCCCATTAAATCTTTCCCCCTCACCTTTAGCCTATGTCCTCAATTGTTCACTTATTCATTTTGACCAATAGATTATGAATTCATGGAACAGAATATTGCAGAATTTAACATGGACATTTTTAAACAGGAAATAGTTCCTCATCTGATATAAAGAAGTATTGAGTGCTAAGAGGCATTAATTTGAGGTACACGGGGATCTTTGTCAATTATACATTGCCCGAGGCTTCTACCTGTGATATTATGGTTGTCGGATTGTTTTCTCAATAAAGCCTCTCATGCCAACAATATTAGAAGTCGAGAAGGGCAGGAGTAATTGGATGGTGCCAATACTCGGGGCTTTGGGATTCGGAGACTTTCCTTCATTACCTTCAAACCACCAGGGATGTCACCATGAGGTCGGCTTGTATTTCCCAGCGTTTCTGACCATTTATATTCTTTAATTACTTTCACCGAGCCTGATGTGAGAGTGTTCCAACAGGTCGTCTCAGTAAACGCCTGCTTGCCGTTGCCTCTGGTCACAGCCACCGTTACTGCCGTCAGCCAGGCGTTGGGGTGTCGGTGAACCTCTGGTTGTCCAGCTGTTACCTCTGCAGATGTGGAGGGGAGGTGCTGCGTGTTTCTGCATGGCAAAGGTAGAATAATGTTGAAACAAGGAACTGCAGATGCTGATTTACAAAGAAAGACAAAATGTGCTGGAGTAACTTGACAGGTCAGGCAGCATCTCTGGAGAACATGGGTAGGTGAGGTTTTGGGTCGGGACCCTTCAGACTCGGTCCCGAACCGATGCCTATCTACATTAATCCCATTTGTCTGTGTTTTGATCCATTCCTACCCATGTGTCTCCCAAACGTTGCCTCTTTGCTCCTCTCATTCTATCACTCCTGTAAATATCTGTATCACCAGCCAGAAGCAGGCAAGAACAGAGCTTCATTCCTGCAATAAAAAAGGAACAGCAGATGCTGGTTTATAGGAAAGATAGACACAAAATGCTGGAGTCACCCAGCAGGTCAGGCAGCGTTTCTGGAGAAAATGGATAGGTAATGTTTCAGGAGGGGACCCTTCTTCACACTGACGTTTCGGGTCTAGTCCCTTCTTCAGACTGACCGTAACATCACCTATCATTTTCTCCAGTGATGCTGCCTGACCCATTTATTTACTCCAGCATTTTGTGCCTATTTCTGGATCAAAACTCTGCCCCCGCCCCTTGTCTGACCCGTAACTCGCTGAGCACTTGCTTCCTGTTTTCAATGACTGGTATCAGCAGGCATCTCTCCCTGGAGACAGGTGTTTGAACACTAGCCAAACTGACCAGACTTGCCAGACAGTTGAGTGATGTTGGACCTGCCCGCTGGAGCAGACTCCTTCCAGTCCCCCAATGCATGGACCCCCCCCCCCCCATTAAACCAGACCCTTCCCAAATCCCTTCCCCAGACTCCCGTCCCGGAGAGCTCTGTCCACGTCTGGATTAGTTCCCAAGCAGCATCGGTGAATCTTGTCCCATCCTCTGTGTGTGTGTGTGTGTGTGTGTGTGTGTGTGTGGATGTGTTTCTCAAATCCTCTCCCAAAATACAAGCCTCAGATTCCAAACCTTAACCCCTATATCTGACGTGTTGAGCCGATGGGGAAAATTTCTCTCTTTATTTTGTCTGCTGCTGCCCTGGAAATGTTCATTAAATCTCCCATTCACCTTCCAACTTTTAACCAAATTTCCGCTGCCTGGTTAGCACGCAACAAAAGCTTTTCATTGTACCTCGGTACATGTGACAATAAACTAAACTCAACTCAACTTATCCCTTATCTTGTACAATGATCATGTAGCTCTCGCTGGCTTAGCATTTGGGTGTGGGGCTAGTGCAGGGAGATGGCACAGAGGTAGAGGTCAACTCCAGCCGATGGTGTAGAGCAGGGGGTCAGCAAACTTGTTCTGCATAGGGGCCAGGCGCATGTCTGTGAGCGGATGGTGGGCCCCACCTATCACGTGTACACATGGATACCACCCCTTCGAGGATGCCACTCATACTCACTCGTCCCCCGTCCTATTGACACCCCTGATCCCGACCAAAGATCATAGAGCGGATCTTTGATCCCGTCAGTGAAGCCCAGACACAGAAGGTGCGAGGCCATGCCGGCGGCTTTGCGCAGGATGCAGTAAAGCCAGAGCTCGGCATTCGTCCGCGCTTGGCACTGCTCGGCGTTCAGCGGTTCCGCCATTGCGGCCGCCAGTGCAGGCGTCCTGGGTGCCGCGGCCTCGGGCCGGATTATTAAGGGGAAAAAAAAATGCCTGCGGGCTGGATAATTTTGGGTTTTGGGCCGCATTCGGCTCGGGGGCCATAGGTTGCCGACCCCTGGTGTAGTCATCAACCTCGTCACAGTAACCGGTGTTTAGGGGATACGGCAGGACAGACTGGTGGCACAGTGACACATTGGTAGAGTTGTTGCCTTACAGCGCCAGAGACCCGGGTTCAATCCTGACCAAGGGTGTTGTCTGTACATCAACACCACAAACGAAATGATATCTGGCTCATAGAATTGAACAGCATAGGGACCGGCCCATCGGCCCACAATGTCTGTGCTGAACATGATGCCAATGTAACTAATCTCCTCTATCTAAACGTGATCGATAATTGCCCTAGTCCTTGGGTATCCATGTGATTTGGGATTACTAGGGCCATTGGCTGCTGTCTTCATCTTTGCTTCCTTTGTGAAATAGTGCCATTATATTGAATCTCTATGGCTGATAAAGATGGAAACTTGCGCCTGCATTATCTTCAATGTTGCTTCCTTCTGTATCATCGAATGATGATGATCGACCTCGAGACATTTTTTGGCCATCAGTCACGCTAATTTTTCCAACACTACGTTACAACAAGTGTGAGCTCATTCTCTGGTCTCTGCGAGATTTTTCTGTGCATTGCCTTATTTCTCTGCTATTTCCATATCCCGAGTAGTGTACCCCCTGGCATCATCTACAAGGGACAGACCGAAGAGGGGTCTTGACCCGAAACGTCACCCATTCCTTCTCCAGAGATGCTGCCTGTCCCGCTGAGTTACTCCAGATTTTTGTGTGTATCTTCAGTTTGATTCTATTGCTGGTTTCTATGGACCAGGCTATATATTTCCACGTGTTTCTTGTTCCCCTCCCACACGTTCTCCATTCTGTTTCCTTCACACTGTCCTTGACCCAATTCTGAACTGTTCATCACCCAGGCAATGGCTTTTCTAAAAATGTTATAACTCTTTCCCTTTGATCCAATACCATCTTTAACTTCTCTTGATAGATGCAGCTGACTATATTTTTCTCTTGAAGGTATATCATTTTTAAACTAAGTATTAATTCTTGAAATGTTAACCATTGCATGTTTTAAAGTAGGTTCCTCATCTGCCATCGCCAACTCCCACCTCATGCCTTTGAGAATTGCTTAATTAGATTTAAGATTCTAGTTTCAGATCAGGTTAAATCATTTGTAATAAAACACCGTTGTGTTCTAATTAGTATTCACCAAGCAGCCGTTTCAAATGTTTGAGGCATGTTGGCCAGCTTTAGTTTAGTATAGTTTAGTGATACAACACAGAAACACAGAGTCTGCGCTGACCAGCGATCCCCGCACACGAACACTATCCTACGCACATTAGGGACAAATGAAGAAGGGTCTCGATCCGAAACGTCAGACATTCCTTCTCGCCTGTCCCGCTGAGTTACTTCAGCATTTTGTATCTATCTTGGGACAATTTACAATTTTACTAAGCCAATTAACCTATGAACCTGTACATCTTTGGAGTGTGGGAAGAAACTGAAGCAACCGGAGAAAATCCACGCAGGTCACGGGGAGAACGTACAAACTTCTTACAGACAGCACCTGTAGTCAGGATCGAACCTGGGTCTTAGGTGCTGTAAGGCAGCAACTCTACCGCTGTGCCACCGTGCTACCTGGGCTGTTGGGCTTTTCAGCCAAACTTGATTTCGAGCTTAACCAGTGTGGATGAACCAATGTGCATTCCATTAGGGAATGGGCTATAAAGTTACCCGAAGTAACTGGAGGTCAGGCGATCAGGAGCAGTTAGTAACTCTGCAAAGGAAGACCAAGTAATTGATTGATAAAGACAGAATACGAGCACTGGGACTCTGTACCTCCCTGGGCAACTGCATCCTTGACTTCCTCACCGACAGAGCTCAGCCAGTGCAGATTGGGAGCAACATCTCCTTACTAACCATTAGGGCAGCGTGCTCCGCTCTTTACACTCTTTACACTCGGGACTGGGTACTAAGCACAGTTCCATTGCCATCTATAAACTCGTCGACAACCTGGCGGTGGTTTGGCTGAATCGCAGGTGGTGGTGGGTCAACGTACAAGAGGGTGGTTGAACACCTGGGTGAGTGGTGCCACAACAACCTCGCGCTCAATGTTAACAAAACCAAGGAACTAATTGTTGACTTCAGAAATGGGAATTTGAGAGACCACATTCCAGTTTTCATTGGTGGGTCGATGGTGGAGAGAGTGAGCAGCTTCAAATTCCTGGGCTTCACCATCTGGGTGATGCACCATGAAGAAGGTGTAATTCAGTGCCTCTACCTTCTGAGAAGTTTGAAGAGATTTAGCAGGTTCCCCAAATACTCTAACCAGCAGATGCTCTGTTGAAAAAGTCCAAACCGGTGGGCTCAGCCCAGTCCATCATGGGCACAGCCCTCCTCATGTAGAAAACATCTACATGGGGCGATGCTTAAGAAGACAGCATCTATTAAGGATCCCCACCATCCAGACCCTCTACACACAGTTACCATTGGGCAGGAGATTCAAAAGCCTGAAGCTGGAAGTCAACAGTTTCAGGAACAGCTACTTTCCTACAATCATCAGGTTCTTAAACCAACGGGCACGACCCTAATCCTACCTCAGCAACGCAGCACTGTGAAGCACCTCTTGCAACACTGTGGACTTGTTTTCGAATTGTGTTTAGCATTGTCTTGTTTTCTCAGTCTTTCTCAGGTCCCATACAAGAGCATGGCCAACAGGTTTGGAGCACATAGACATGGGGTAATAAATTGACATGCAATGAGCATTAATTATCAGACAGAAAGTCAAGAGTTGGGATTGCATGGATCTCACACTGGTTGTAGGAGATGACCAGTGAGCTACCACGCAGATTCAATCTGCATCAATAATTGATCTTCAAAGGACCCTGGATGTCCTTGTGCTCAAATCACTGAAACCCCCACCCGCCCCTTCCGATGCTGCTGAACCCGCTGAGTTCCTCCAAGAGTTTGCATTTTGCTCCTGGAATATTGTGTAGAGTTTTGGTCTCCTGGCCTGAAAGCAGATATACCAGACTGAGAGGAACAGAATAGAAGGATCACAAGATTGTTTCTCGGGATGGCATGCTTGTTGAGTGAGACGAGAGAACAGGCAGCAACTGCGCTCTCCTGACTTTCCAGTTGCAGGGAGGAGTTCTCCATAACGGAGGATTCTCGGAACAGGGGCCGCAGACTCAGAAAAAAGTGGATTAAAACTGGATGAGGAGAACTTCCACCCTTTTGAGGATGAATCTTTGGAATTTGGACTCCAGAGAGTTGGGGGATACTCTGTCACTGAGCTTGTTCAAAAGGGAGATCAGAGATTTCTGAATGTCTGGAGTTGTGGGGATAGTGTGGGGAAATAGAACGGAGGCAGATCAGCCATGACTTTAACAAATGTTAGAAAAGGTTAACTGGGCCAAATGGCCTCCTCCTGTTTGCCTCTTAGGGGGCAGTGAATGGTAGAGCAGCTTTGAACATAGCCCCGTAACAATGACCGAAGGTCAGATGGAGGGAGGACACATTCTGTGTCAGCTGAGATCCTGGTGGGAACGGAATGCTGGATCTCTTGGCGAGTGTTGGTTACTTTTATTCCCAGGGACTGTGGGAAGCTCAGACCAACCAACCAACCGCTCCCTAACCTGTCCCATCACCGACTCTGCCCGTCAAATCTGAGCAGAAGGGCTCGGAGTTGGAGGAGGTATTGTGGAGGGGGGTGGGTGGGGAGGGAAGGTGATCCAGGTTTCCTTGTGAGGAGGTCCATACATGCATGCACCAACGACGATGATGTCCTTATGAGGGATGGTTGCATCTGCACGGGAGGTGGAGAGAATGCCGCCTTCGTCAAACGAGAAGCTGCCCAGTAAGCTGACAGACTGGGTGACAGGGGTCGTGGGAATGGAATTATGTGTTTCCTTTCATAAACCTAGATCACAGACTCTGGCTAAATATAACCACAGTCAACAGGGGCAAGAGCTGAAGACAAGTAAAAATTCAGAGACGTTCCACTTGTGTAAGTCTACCAAATGCAGCGTTGGACAGCTGGCTTTGTGTGCATTTACTCAAAAGCTGGCATCTGTCACCCCTCTCTGGTTGCCCCAGAGAAGGTGAGAGACGAGAGGCACCTTGAACCGCTCGCTGCAGTGGGGTGTTGAATTGGCTGGTGGGCAGAGATCCAGCGTTTTCACCCTGCGACGGTGGTGGGAATGGTGATGGATATCCAAGTCGGGCTGGTGTGCAGCTGGAGGGGAACGTGCAGGTGGTGGTGTTCACATCTGCTTGCAAACCACATCCTGTACGATAGCAAAGGCCACGTGTGCAGGAGGTGCAGGCAGGGTCGTCTGAGGAGTATCTGCAATGTACTTTGTAAACGGTGCACACTGCCGTCACTGTGTGTTGGTGGTAGGGGTGGTGGTGGTGGTGGAGGTGGAGTGGGGGAGAATGTTTAGAGTGGTGAATGAGTGCCAAGCAAGCAAGCTGCTTTGTCCTGGATGGAGCTGTATTCATCCCGGCGCATACATTCCATCAGGATTGTTCCTGATGGTTTATCTCCTGTCAACCACCCTTTGTGAGCGATGCCTCTGGTTCACACAGTGCAGGAGCCAGCCTACAGGTAATCCATAGAACATGGAATAATAGAGCCCTTTGCTAAACATGATGCCAAGTTAAACTGACCTCATCTGCCAGCACGTGATCCATTGCCTACCCTAGCATGTGCCCATCTAAAAACCTCTTAAACGCCACTATCGTATCTGCCTCCACCACCAGCCCTGGCAACGTGTTTCAGACTCCCCACGACTCACGGAATATGGGATTAAACTGGATGGGTGCCCTGTAGGTGGCGAGGATGTGGTGGGGTGAATGGCCTGTTTCCCTGCTGGAATTCTATGGAACTGTTGCAAAACACAAAGTGCTGGAGTAACTTGGTAGGCGAGGCAGTGCCTGTGGAGGGAATGGACAGGCGATGTTTCAGGTTGGGATCTTTTTTCAGTCTAATCTGAAGAAGAGTCCTGGCCTGAAAT
Organism: Amblyraja radiata; assembly: GCF_010909765.2. Classification (NCBI taxonomy): domain Eukaryota; kingdom Metazoa; phylum Chordata; class Chondrichthyes; order Rajiformes; family Rajidae; genus Amblyraja; species Amblyraja radiata. The sequence goes on from NC_045984.1 coordinate 19,775,355, forward strand.
ATTGTCTGTCCATTCCCTCCACAGATGCTGCCGATCTCACTGAGTTACTCCAGCACTTTGTCTTTTGCTCGCGAATTCCAGCATCTGCAGTTCCTTGTGTCTCGGTGGATCCGATCTTTTGTTCCGCTCCTGTCCCGGTTCCAGAGATGTCCCACCATGGTGCCTTCCAGCTCGTCCCTGATGGTGCCCCCGTCCTCCTCATACCTTGGATCACCATCCTGTGACCACTTCAGTCAGGAGCTCCTGAGAAACTCCGCACCAGCTGCCCCCTCCTCTGAGACTGTGAATGGAGAAAATTGAGGAGCGATCTAATTGTGGCCTTCCAGTCGAGATAAGGGTGGAGTTGAGCGGAATCAGAAAAGATCATCCTTCTGGCTTGAGAGTTCAGTAACAGACACAATGCTGGAGTCAAGAATGGAGGAATGTTTAGTTTAGTTCCGTTTTGAGATTTCGAGCGCGGAAACAGGCCCTTCAGCCCATGAGACTGCGCCGACCAGCGATCCCCACACATTAACACTATCCTACACACACTGGGGGCAATTTACAATTTTACCTCGCCAATTAATCTACAAACCTGTACGTCTTTGGAGTGTGGGATGAAACCAGAGTTCCCGGGGAAAACTCACGCAGGTCATGGGGAGAACGCACAAACTCCGTACAGACTGCACCCATAGTCAGGATCGAACTCTGGTCTCTGGCGCTGTAATGCCCCTGTCCCACTTAGGAAACCTGAACGGAAACCTCTGGAGACTTTGCGCCCCACCCAAGGTTTTCGTGCGGTTGCAGGTGGTTGCCGGAGGTTGCAGGTAGTGGAAGCAGGTAGGGAGACTGACAAAAACCTCCGGGAACCGCACGGAAACCTTGGGTGGGGCACAAAGTCTCCAGAGGTTTCCGTTCAGGTTTCCTAAGTGGGACAGGGGCAACTCTACTGCTGTGGCACCTTGATGCCAATCTAAACTAATCATATCTGCTTCCGTTTGGTCGCATTCCTTCATTCTCTGTCCGTTCATGTCTCTGTCTAAATGTCAGATCTGCAAGGAAAAGGGAGCACCTGTTTGTGACACTGCTACCAGGCTGGAAATGCTGTTGAAATGCTGTTGAAATCAGGACCAGCATAGGCGGGGTAATCCTTTTGAGTGTGGGAAAGCAGCAATAAGTAGCACTGAGTAACCCATCAGCCTATGTTGGTCTCCAGGGGCAGAATACCTCCTTCTACCCCCCCAACCTCGCCCCCTGACCAAGCCTGCTAACACCCAGTTGGGAGTTATTGTTAGTGCGCCTGAGTTTGACTGAGGCATGTCCTTTCCTAGTAACATATTTTCAGTCTCCGAGGCCCTAAATTTAGCTGTAGGAAGTTTCGAGGGCCTCTGACCTCTGCCCTTTTCCCCAGTCACTGGGGAATAGCCTGGGTTTTGTTCACAGCTCCAGGCTGCTACGCAGGAACTGGCCCAGCCCCCCTCCCTGGGACACTCCCAACTCTGTCAGGAAGTGGGACAGTCCTCCAGGAACCCCAGGCAAGATAGTTGGGCAGGTGTGTGTGAGCGGGCAGCTCTGTGCCAGGTGCAGAAACTGGATCAGATGGTAGTTGTGACATTGCCAACTATGGTGTGATCTGTTCCCGGGAGTGTTCCGATCTCTCCCATCCCCCAAGCATTCCCACCAGCCAAAGTGCTGCTCCCTCCACTCGGAGCTCAAACACTTGGACAGGCAAAGGTGTCAGAAGGAATTGAATGAAATTGTTGACACGTTCCCTGCTCTGAGCTGCCCACATCCAGTGTCCTTCCTGAAGACATTGGTGGTAGATTCATTCATTCAGCATCTGAACAACTTTTGAAAGTGAGGACTGTTTGCCAGGAAGCATTAGAGAGCAACTAGAGATGCTTTAATGAGTTAGCGGAGGAATGATAGGCTCCTGCTCTGCATATGATTGTACTTAGACACCGAAACGTCACCTATTACTTTTCTCCAGAGATGCTGCCTGACCCGCTAAGTTATTCCAGCGTTATGGGTCTATCCTCAAGAGACAATGTCTAATTGTCAATGTATACCAACAAGAGAACAATGAAATTCTTACTTGTTGCAGCCTATCGGGCATGCAAACTCAATAACATACAGATAATGTATAATAATCAAAAATTCAACAAGTTTATAACCATAATGCTAGGTAACTATAATAGTGCAAGATTGAAGTCTGTAGTGTAAGCAAAGATGCAGTCCAAAGAAGATCGTAGTTGAGGTTGGTGTTGTGTCGTGTTCAGGAAGCTGATGGTTGCCGGGAAGAAGTGCTCTTGATCCTGGAGGTCACGGTTCTCCAGCTCCTGTACCTTCTTCATGATGGTAGCAGCGAGATGAGAGCGTGGCCAGGGTGGTGTGGGTCTTTGATAATGTCGCTTGCCTAATATTGCAGTGTCTTCAGGATGGGATGATGTTGCTCTGGAGTTGCTGCAGATTCAAAGAGATGCTTTGTAGTGACACTGATAGGATGGTTGGGGAAGGAGTGGCTCGGCCATCCACTGACCCTGCCCTTTAATGTGCCTTTTTGGTGTCTGCTTTCCCTTCCTCCACAACCCTGGGAGGATGTGAAGTGTCTGTCCCTTGACTGGCACTGAGCGAAGCATTCCTTCAAGCCGGGCAAACCAAGGGGAAAGATGAAAGAGTTGGAAGCATGGACCCGACAAGACATAACCCCTACTTTCTATAATAGTGGCTCATTTGACTCCGAAATAACAGAGCAAAGGAAATTATATTTAGCAGCAGACAAAATGAATGACCTTCATATCAGGAGATGATGGCTTGAGGTTTGTCTGAACTCCATCGGCCCCATGTCTACAGCCGCCGCGTACTCCTACACCATGTACAGCTCCTGCATTGCTCTCAAACTAACCCACACGCCGACCGGTTACTATTCATTCCCTCAGCACTAAATCTTTTTAAACATTTCAATGCAGAACATTTAGTCCCTCTGTTTCATGCTACTGTTTCATTCCACCCAGCCATCTCTGCCCAATACACCCCATCGCCATCTCTGTCCATTTAGGTTTAGTTTAGTAAACAGCACCTTCAGCCCACCGAGTCCGCACCGACCAGCGATCCCCGCACATTCACACTACCCTACGCACACTATGGACAATTTTACATTAATACCAAGCCAATTAACCTACAAACCTGCAGGTCTTTAGAGTGTGAGAGGAAACTGAAGATCTCAAACAAAACCCACGCAGGTCACGTGGAGAGCGTACAAACTCTATACAGACAGCACCCTTGGTCAGGATCGAACCCAGGTCTCAGGTGCTGTAAGGCCGTAGCTCTACCACTACTTCACCGTGCCACCTTATTCTTCTCCTATTTGTCCATCCACCTTCCTCCGACTGGCCTCTCTCCTGTTCATCCTGACCCTTCCCTGTGGGAATGAGCTCCACGTTTTCCCACTTCCCGGGGAAAGCAATGCTCTAGAATTCCTGATTGGATTTATTGGTGGCTGAACGTGGAACAATCCAGCTCAGGAACAGGTCCTTCGGCCCACAATGTCCATGACCAACATAATGGCAAGTTAAAATGAACTCTGCCTTCAAATAATCCATATTCCTCAGTTTCCTACACTTCCATGTGCCTATCTAAAAGCCTCTTAAACACCACCGTCGTATCTGCTTCCACCAGCATCCGTTCCAGGGATCCACTAACCTCTGCTTCAGAGAGCATCCATCCACCAAGCACATAGAAACATAGAAAATAGGTGCAGGAGTAGACCATTCGGCTCTTTGAGCCTGCACCGCCATTCGATATGATCATGGCTGATCATCCAACTCAGTATCCTGTACCTGCCTTCTCTCCATACCCCCTGATCCCTTTAGCCACAAGGGCCACATCTAACTCCCTCTTAAATATAGCCAATGAACTGGCCTCAACTACCTTCTGTGGCAGAGAATTCCAGAGATTCACCACTCTCTGTGTGAAAAATGTTTTTCTCATCTCGGTTCTCAAAGACTTCCCCCTTATCCTTAAACTGTGACCCCTTGTTCTGCACTTCCCCAACATCGGGAACAATCTTCCTGCATCTAGCCTGTCCAACCCTTTAAGAATTTTGTAAGTTTCTATAAAATCCCCCCTCAATCGTCTAAATTCTAGCAAGTACAAGCTGAGTCTATCCAGTCTTTCTTCATATGAAAGTCCTGACATCCCAGGAATCAGTCTGGTGAACCTTCTCTGTACTCCCTCTATGGCAAGAATAGAGGGTACTTACGCTGAAGTACATTTTCAAGGCGCAGAAACTGTCTTAATTGAGGGAGCTCAGCATCAATCGACCATCATATATCTCCACACACAGCAATGCCATCAGCCCCTGACCCAGGCTGGATGAGGGGCTAAATATCAGCTGAGGCCCAGAGCAAACGACCCTGTTCGCTGAATGATGTCCTGGGATCTTGGGTCTACCCCAGGGTGTGTCTGGCCTTAAAGGCAGCACCTCTGGGAGTGTAGCACTCCCCCAGAACTGCACACGGGGAATCAAGAGTGTTTCATTGTCAGGTGTCCCGGCATTGAAACAATTAAATTCTTCCTTGCAGCAGCATAATAGGATTATAACACACTACGCATAGATAATAAACAAAAATGGCACAAATTAATTTGTGGCGCAGCAGTAAAGTTGCTGCCTTGCAGCACCAGAGATCCAGGTTCGATCCTAACAACGGATGCTGTTTGTATGGAGTTTGTACGTTCTCCCTGTGATCATGTGGTTTTTCTCCAGGTCTCTGGCCTCCGCACACACTGTAAAGAAGTACAGGTTTGTAGGTTAATTGGCTTCAGTAAAATGGTCCTAGTGCGTATGATACGGGGTGGTTTGTTAGTGTATCGGGTGATTCAGTGGCTGAAGGGTCTGTTTCCATGCTGTATCTATAAAGTCTAATACCCCATATACTAGTGCAAAAAAACAAAACAAATTCCAAGTGCAGTGAAACACAGTCTAGAATCGGGTTCCAATCTGAGGAGTGCGGCTTGAACACTGAGCCAGGAATACTGCTGCTGAACCAACCCTATGCAGTTAGAACAAACTTCTCTACAAAGTCAACTGTGTTTTTGCCAGTGAGGAATGATTGAGCACAGACACTTGGGGTTCCACAGTTCCAGTACCATCAGGATGTCTAAATCTGGCCTCAACAATCCTCAGCTCAACCAAGCTCTTCTGCCTTAACTCAAGCCGCAGCAAGGACATTGGAAATTGTTTATAAAAGTTTCAAATGTATTGTTTATGATGTTATCTACGAGTGCTGTGTTTACAGACCTGTTATGCTGCTGCCAGTAAGAATTTTATTGTTCCATTTTTGGTTCATATGAAGATTGATCGCTCTAGAGCAGTTCTCTCTTGAGGTTAGCTGGTGGGAGGGTTGTTCAGGCTTGGCTTGTATCCACCAGTGCTTCAGGGACTTTATTGAAATATTATGGGTTCTCGACAGGGTGAATATGCAAAGATCAACTTTGTCTTGCGGGAGGATCTGAAACAAGGATTCACTTTTTAAAGTAGAGGTTTGCCAACATAATCTATACATTTCCCTACCTTGAGGGCAGTAGAAGTAGTGTTTGAATGTTTATAAGATGGTGGGGGGGGGGGGGCGTTAGGTGCTTGTTGAGCAAAGGATGCCAGGGTTCGGAGGGTGGTAACAAACCTGGAGTTACAGTGGATCAGCCATGATCTTGTAGAACGGTGAGGCAGTCTAGAGGGGCTGACTGGCCTGTGCTGCTGATTTGTCTGTCCCTCTCTCTCCTGTTGGGGCTCAGGGTCAAACGTTGAGTGGCGATGCAGCTGTGAATGACTTGATCTGTTAGCCACCCCGTGGCAATGAAGCTTTAGAGAAACGGTAAGAGTGACTTTGCAAATTGCCTTAATGTCAGCACCAGTTACCGGCAAGCTGTTATAAGCTGCTCAAACTAATAGCTGATGGAGTAAGTGACCTCGCCTCCAAGCCCAGACTCTCGTCCCTAGCTTGGTCACTCGGTTAGTCATTATTCTGCTTTCTATAAGAGTCGGCGTAGGACTCGTCCCCCTGGGAGCCCCTGTCAGGAGTCTGGTCGCTGTATTGTTTTACCAAGGCCCACTGGAATTTTCAGTTCTATTTTTGTTGCCTCCATTATTTTATTTATTTGCCGTCAGTTATTTATAACATTTGGCACCCGTTCGCTTCCGTGAGACTCTCCGCCTCGGCTCTGGAATAGCTAGTTCCTCCTGCAATTTGTTTGGTGGCGGGAGCGGTGGGTGGACAGAAACATCCCGGCCAGACTCCAGCTGTCGTTCCCTGAAGCAACTCACTGGTCTGGGCCTCCTCTGACTTCACCAGCGTTAGTCCCTCTGATGGAAGAGTCGTCAGTCCCAGCAGCCAAACACTCACTGCCCTCCTTTCCTGGAGGCATTTGATAAGGTCCCACATTGGAGATTAGTGGGCAAAATTAGGGCACATGGTATTGGGGGTAGAGTGCTGACATGCATAGAAAATTGGTTGGCAGACAGGAAACAAAGAGTAGGGATTAACGGGTCCCTTTCAGAATGGCAGGCAGTGACTATTGGGGTACTGCTCCAGAGCAGGGCTCTGTGCTGGGACCACAGCTATTTATAAAATGGGTGAATGATTTAGATGAAGGGATTCAACTAAATCAATGATTTAGATGAAGGGATTCAAAGTAACATTAGCAAATTTGCAGATGACACAAAGCTGGGTGGCAGTATGAACTGTGAGGAGGATGCTATGAGAATGCAGGGTGACATGGACAGGTTGGGTGAGTGGGCAGATGCATGGCAGATGCAGTTTAATGTGGATAAATGTGAGATTATCCACTTTGGAAGCATAAACAGGAAGGCAGATTATTATCTAAATGGTGTCAAGTTGGTAAGTACAATGAGATCTGGGGAGGTCCTTGTTCATCAGTGAATGAAAGTAAGCATGCAGGTACAGCAGGCAGTGAAGAAAGCGAATGGCATGTTGTCCTTCATAGCAAGAGGAGTTGAGTATAGGAGCAAAGAGGTCCTTCTGCAGTTGTACAGGGCCCTAGTGAGACCATACCTGGAATATTGTGTGCAGTTTTGGTCTCCAAATTTGAGGAAGAACATTCTTGCTGTTGAGGGAGTGCAGCGTAGGTTTACAAGGTTAATTCCTGGGATGGTGGGACTGTCATATGCTGAGAGAATGGAGCAGCTGGGCTTGTATACTCTGGAATTTAGAAGGATGAGAGGAGAACTCATTGAAACATATAAGATTATAAAGGGTTTGGACACACTAGAGGCAGGAAACATGTTCCCGATGTTGGGGGAGTCCAGAACCAGGGGCCACAGTTTAAGAATAAGGGGTAATCCATTTCGAATGGAGATGAAGAAACACTTTTTAACACAGTTGTGAGTCTGTGGAATTCTCTGCCTCAGAGGGCAGTGGAGGCCGGTTCTCTGGATACTTTCAAGAGAGAGCTAGATAGGGCTCTTAAAAATAGCGGAGTCAAGGGATATGGAGAGAAGGCAGGAACGGGGTACTGATTGGGGATGATCAGCCATGATCACATTGAATGGCGGTGCTGGCTCAAAGGGCTGAATGGCCTACTCCTCCACCTATTGTCTATTGTTTATTGAAAGAGCCATCACTCCCAGCAGACACAGGCTCATTGACCTCCTACATGGGAAGAAAGAGTCATCACTCCCAGATAGTCACTGCCCTCCCTCACTGGAAGACAATAAAGCCCAAACGTTCCTTCAGTTGGGGTCCCCCCACACCCCTCTTTTGGGGAGCGCAGATGGGTGCTCTCCAGTTAACACTCAAACATCAATCCATGATTACAAGAGAACAATCCGATCATTCCAAAGGGTCCTGACCCAAAACGTCACCTGTCCATGTTCTCCTGAGATGCTGCCTGATTCAATTAGCTACTCCAGCACTCTGCCTATTCCTTTGTAAAGCCGCATCTGCCGTTCCTTGTTTCAACATGTATAACATTGTTGCTTGCGGAAGCTTGCTGTGTACGTTGCCATGCTACACCAGGGACAACACTTGAGCACCTCCCTGCTGGAGAATATTTGGGACCTGCTGAGATGGGACAGGTGCTACTGAAATGTATTCAGTTACTACCGGATTGGATTACGGACGGCAAATGGAGATTCCGCCCAGACATCTTTGGGGAGCTGGAGTTTGATGGAGCTGGGCGCTACAATGAACCGTGGTCGATGAGTGTAATTACACCGCCATGTGTTTACTTCAGCGGATTCCAATCTAAAAGTGGAGAGAGGAAATTATCAAGGAAAAAAAAACGTGACAAAGGGAAGTCAAAACATACACATCGACGGCGGATTTTCCTAAGTAGTTGCCAAGATGAGGGGGACTGGTGCGTTTGATTGTAACATTGAGACTGAGCCTCAGCACTCCCAGAGCAGTGACAGATCAGGTTAGATACCGTCACAGCTTGTGAACGGCAACAAATTAACTGTAAGCTCATAAGTTGTAGGGGCAGAATTAGGCCATTTGGCCAATCACCTATTCTACTCCACCATTCAATTGTGGCTGATCTATCTTTCCCTCACAACCTCACTCTCCTGCCTTCTCCCCATAACCCATGACACCCTTACTAAAAGAACCTATCAATCTTCGACTTAAAAATATCCATTGACTTGACCTCCACAGCCTTTTGTGACAATAGATTCCGTAGATTCACCATTGTCTGACGAAAGAAATTCCTCCTCATCTCCTTTCTAAAGGTACGTCCTTTTATTCTGAGGTTATGGCCACCAGTGGAAACGTGCTCTGTACACCCACTCTCCTGGCCTTTCACAGTCTGGTAAGTTTCAGTGAAGTCCCTCCTCATTCATCTAAACAGGCCCAGTGTCGTCAGAAACCGCGCTGTATCTTGTCCAGAGTTAGCACACAGGGAATGCATCGGGAATGGAACAATGAAATTCTTATTTGCTGCAGCTTTATAGCCGTACTAATACTAATGCAACAACGCAAAGATAAGTATACAATGATCAGTAAAGAATGAATTATCAGTAATACTTGGTCAATGTAATAGTGAAAGCCAAAGTGCTTAGTACAAGGGCGGCATGGAGGTGGTGCCGCGGTAGTATTGCTGCCTTACAACGCCAGAGATCCAGGTTTGATTCTGACTCTAGGTGCTGTCTGTACGGAGTTTGTACATTCTCCCCGTGACCTGCATGGGCTTTCTCCGCGAGCTGCGGTTTCCGCTCACACTGCAAAGGCGTACAGGTTTGTACGCTAATCGGCTTCTGTTAAATTGTATATGGTTCCCAGTGTGTGCAGGGTAGTGTTAGTGTGAGGGGATTGCTGGCCTTCGTGGACTCGGTGAGCCGAAGGGCCTGTTTCCGTGCTGTACCTCTAAACTAAGCTAAACTAAACCTAAACAATTTCCGTAATAGATCGTTGCTGAGGTAGGGCTGTGGTTAATGTGCAGTGTCCAAGAGCCTGATGGTGGATGGGAAGAAGATCGTACCTTCTTCCCAACGGTAGCAGCGAGATGAAAGTGTGGTCAGGATGGTGTGTTGATCATTGATGATATTAGCTACCTTTTTGAGATAGCGCCTGCTGTAGATCCCTTCGATGGGGTAGACATCATTAACCACGATGGACTAGGCAACATCCACCAATTTCTGCAGCGTCTTTCATTTTTAGACGTTTGAGTTACTGAACCAGCCCATGATGCAACCAGTCAGTATGCTCCCCACTGTACACCTGTAGAGGTTCACTAGCATGTTCGGCAACAGGCCAAATCTCTTCAATCTTCTCAGGAAGTAGAGGCATTGACAAGTTTTCTTTGTGATTGTACCAAAGTGCTGAGCCCAGGACAGATCCTGAGAGATATGCACACCCCAGAACTTGAAGCTGTTGACTCTTTCCACCACCAACCCATCAATAAAGAAAGGTTTTGCGGATGGTACACAAAAATGCTGGAGAAACTCAGCGGGTGCAGTAGCATCTATGGAGCGAAGGTGCTGCTGCACCCGCTGAGTTTCTCCAGCATTTTTGTGTACCTTCGATTTTCCAGCATCTGCAGTTCCTTCTTAAACAAAGGTTTTGCGGATCCTCGGCCTTCTCTTCCTGAAGTCAACAATCAGCTCCTTGGCCTTGTTAACGTTGAGAGCCAGGTTGTTGTTTTGGCACCGTTCAATCATACGATCGATCTCCCTGCTATGGTCCGACTCACCGTTGCCTGTTATTAAACATGGTGTTGGAGCTGTGTCTGGCTACACAGTCATGAGTGTAGAGTGTGGAGCAGGCGACTGAGCACACAGCCTTTAGATTCCCCTGTGATACCGCTGTTGCAGTAGCACATTCTATGGGAATTTCTTGAAAAGTAGTGACCCGACCCGAATCGTCGCCTATCCGTGTTCCCCAGAGTTGCTGCCTCACCCGCTGAGTTACTCAACACTTTATTTCTACCCTTGGTATAAACCAGCATCTGCAGTTCCCTGTTATTACATGTTGACTGCTCCACTGCGAAGTCCCTTCAAGGGATGCCTACGTTGAAGATGTTCTCCTCGAAGAAGAAGAAGAAGAAGAAAAAGAAGGGTTTCCAACCCAAAATGTCCCCTATCCATGATGCTACCTGACCCGTTCAGTTACTCCAGCATTTTGTGTCTATCTTGGGAATTTTTCTACAGGGTCGAGTGCTGGGAGTTGAAATGTTTAGGTTGCTATGTGCTCCACAAGGGAAAAGGAGGGCAGTTGCATTGTGGGTAGGAATACATAAATGGATGGTGACATTTTGTGCAAAGCGCTAGGTATTGATGCAAGTTACATGTTGAGGAACTGTGGCTACTATTTACTCATTTGTATTTTTCCACCCTCTCTCTCTCCAGTGAACTCTAGGTAATGACAACAAATCAAATCTGTCCCTGAATTTGAAACGTCAGAGAGACGGAGAGTGAAAAATGGGACGCAAGAAGATTCAGATCTCCCGGATAGTTGACCAGAGGAATCGACAGGTATGGCACTTCCCTGGGTTACAAGCTGCAAAAGGCGTCCCCACTCACATGCTCACTGTCTGGCTGAGGTCTTTAGTGTTTTACCTGAGTGTCCACACTGAGTCTGCACAGCATTGCTGGGAATAGCAAAGGGTCCAGGGGGTTAGCGACCAGGAGTCGGGACCTTGGCTGAGAACCCTCTCGCCTTCCTCCGGGCCAGCACCATCAACCTTGTAAACCAGACATCACGCTGGAAGTTTGTGGGCGCTGAACTTGCTGACTAGCGTCACCCCGAGAGCTGCCGACAGGCAATTTCTTCAACAAATCTTTCCGTATCCTCCTCAAACCACTTCCCCTCCTACCTGACTCTTTCCATTGATGTTCTGCTGATGTGGTTCCTGGAACAGCCCGGTGGGTGTGTAGATGTGAATCAGGGCAACCCCATTCCCTTCTGATGCTCATGACTGGTGACCTGTTTGCCTTTGGGCAATGTTTACACTCGGTAGCCCTAACCTGACCCCAGCCATAACCCCCAGTGTAGAAGGTCACCGCAAGAAGCATTGAAGACAAGAAGGGTTTGATCAGTTGAATCAGTATATGAGGCTGTTGGGAATCTACACTGTTGGCTTGGTTGGTTGGAGTGAGGTTTGTCCCAGGGAACATTGGGCATCTTCCGTGTGAAGGCTGGCGGCAGAATTCCTAGCTGACTGGCGTGTCTAAAGCTAACTCTGGAACCTTCCGTCACCCAGGAGGTTTAAGTACTGCTGTGACGAGCTGTCTGTATTTGCAGCTGGGCACCTTGCATTGCATTGCATGAGGAGGCAGGGTCACCAAACCACAGAGCTCTCGGTTGCTTAAACTCCCAAGTACATAAGTTCATCAGACATAGGAGCAGAATTAGACCATTCAGCCCATCGAGACTGCTCTACCATTCGATCATGGCTGATCTATTTTTCCCCCTCCATTCTCCTGTCTTCGCCTCGTGACCTTCGACACCATTACTAATCAAGACCCATCAATCTCTGCTTTCAAAAATATCCAATGACTTGGCCTCCACAGCTGTCTGTGGCAATGAATTCCACAGATTCACCACCCTCTGGCTAAAGGAATTCATCCTCATCTCCATTCTTAAGGTACGTCCTTCTGTTCTGAGGCTCTTCCCTCAGGTCTACGACTCGCCCACTATTGGAAGCACCCTTTTCACGTCCACTCTATCTAGGCCAGGGGTTCCCAACCCATTACGTCTCGTTTACCCCAGGCAACTTTAATAGCACATAACAATGTTATTTCACTTATTTATGAACAACTAATGATGAAGAGATAGGGGTATACCAGAACCAAACACAGTCAGTCAATGAGGAAAAATATGTACAAATCCAAAATCAACAAATTTACCCCCTGGGTAGGCGAACTTTACCCCTGGGGGTAAATTTACCCCAGGTTGGGAACCCTTGATCTAGGCCTTTCATTATTCAGTACGTTTCAATAAGATTTCCCCTAATTCTTCCAAATTCCAGCAAGCACAGGCCCAGAGCCATCAAACGGGTGTCATACATTAACCCAATCATCCCCAGGATCATCTTGTAAACCTCCTCTGGACCCTCTCCAATACCAACACACCCTTCCTTAGATATGGGGCCAAAATCTGCTGACAATATTCCAAATATGGTCTGACCAGTGCCTTGCATTTGCCTTCCTTACTACTGATCCATCTACAAATTAACCTTTGGGGAATCCCGCACCAACATTCCCAAGCCCCTTCGCACCTCCGATCATTGATGATTCCAGCTGAAATTCCATCTACGCAGCGGTCAGAAGCAACACTGTCACTATTGGCCCTGAGATGGTCCCTACAGGACACCGCTCCACACCTCCCCTACGCACACTCTGCACCTGAATCCCCACCCACACCCCCTCCCCTCGCCTGTGCCCCTACTGGGTCTCCTTCTCTGCCCCTCACTGTTCCGGTGAGTTTCACCTCTTTTGGTAAAGGAGGTTTCTCCTGAATTCCTTTCTATCTGCTAATGATGATCCTGGCCAATTCAAAATGGGAGTAAGTGATTTACCAGCTCTTCCATGGCGGGAGTGGCATGTTATGTACTAAATCGTGAGAGGAATAGATCGGGTAAATGCACAGAGTCTCTTGCCCAGAGTAGGGCAATCGAGAAACAGAGGATGTAGGTTTAAGGTGAAGGGGAAAAGATTTAACAGGAACCCGAGGGGTACGTTTTTTATACAAAGGTTGGTGCATGTATGGAATGAGCTGCTGGAGGAGGTAGTTGAACATTGGATAGGTACATGGATAGGAGAGGTTTAGAGGGATATGGGCCAAACTCAGGCAGTTGGCACGAGTGTAGATGGGACATGTTGGTCGGTGTGGGCAGGTAGGGCCAATGGATCTGTATCCATGCTGTATGAGTAGGAAGGAACAGCAGATGCTGGTCTAAACCGGATAGATGCAAAATGCTGGAGTAACTCAGCGGGCCAGACAGCATCTCTGGATAGAAGGAATGGGTGACGTTTCGGATCGTGACCCTTCAGACACTCTCCAATCTGAAGAAGGGTCTCAACCTGAAACGTGACCCATAACTTCTATCCAGAGAAGCTGCCTGTTCCGCTGAGTTACTCCAGCATTTTGTGTCTATCCATGCTGTATGACTCTATTAGTCTCTGTGTGGCAAGCTACGCCCAGCAGAGTGGTGCCGCAAGGTTTCATCCTCACATCAGTCCATCCAGAAGGAGCCTGGAATACACGGGGTGGAGGAATGACCAGCCCAGGATGTGCCCCATTATCTTGGATACAATAGTGACATTTTTTAGATTGCAGGGAACAGGAGTGTATGGATGTTTAAGAAGGAACTGCAGATGCTGGAAAATCGAAGGTACACAAAAAAGCTGGAGAAACTCAGCGGGTGCAGCAGCATCTATGGAGCGAAGGAAATAGGCAACGTTTCGGGCCGAAACCCTTCTTCAGACATGGATCATGTGCAGGCCGAGGGGATTAGTTTAACCAGGTATCATGTTTAGCACAGACATAGTTTAGTTTAGTTTATTGCTATGTGTGCCGAGGTATAGTGAAATGTGTTTTTGGTGCGTGCTATCCTGTCAGCGGAAAGACTATACATGATTACAATTAATCCATCCACCGTGTACGGATACAGGATAACAGGATGAATATTTAGTGGGCCTGTTCCTGTGCTGTACTGATCGATGTATTTCCTCAACCTTCTGTCAGACAGCAGCATGTGAGTTGTTGCACAGTCCAATGTTCCCGGCTGATAGTCTACTGAGTGTGGCATATCAGTTTGTTGGAGCTTGCTCCATTTCCTGAGTGCGGTGTGGGGACGTTAGACCGACGTCCCGTCTGCTCCCCTGGGTGGATGTAACGGACCCCAGAGCTCAGCTATGAGGGAGCAGGGCGTGCCTGCACCAGTGCCCCTCCCACAACCACCACTCAGCCAAACTTTAGACTTTACTTTAGAAATTCAGCTTGGAAACAGGCCCTTCAGCCCATCAAGTCCATGCCGACCAGCGATCACCCGATATACTATCCTACGCACACTAGGGTCAATTTTACAATTTACTGAAGCCAATTAACCTACAAAGTTGTATGTCTTTGGAGTGTGGATGGAAACTGAACACCCGGAGAAACCCCACGCGATCACATGGAGAATGTACAAACTCATAGAAACATAGAAACATAGAAAATGGGTGCAGGAGGAGGCCATTCGGCCCTTCAAGCCAGCACCACCATTCATTGCAATCATGGCTGATCGTCCCCAATCAATAACCTGTGCCTGCATTCTCCCCATATCCCTTGATTCCACTAGCCCATAGAGCTCTATCTAACTCTCTCTTAAATCCATCCAGTGATTTGGCCTGGGACTCCCTACAGACTGCACCCTTAGTCAGGATCGAACCTGGGTATCTGGCGCTGTAAGGCAGTAACTCTACCACTGCGCCACTGTGCTGCCCTAGACGCCCGCACAATACTGCTCTGCTCCCGTGGGAGCTGACGCGGGGCATTGGCTGCCCTGCTACCCAGGTGACTCCACCCGGAAGGTCCCTCGTTGTCCCCAGATTGCTTTGGGACGTCCTAAGGCAGCGGAGGTCTCGCTCTCAGTTTCCAAATCCCTTCCAGGGGATGCAGCACAGTTTTCAAATTCACTTTAAAAACAACAGCCATGTGATTTGCATGTAATTTCCCTGGTGTTTGGCTGTGAGTCAGCAGTCAGAAGATGGATGAGGCAGCAGCCACTCGGAGAAGCCACTGGGCAGTGGGAGCCATCGCGGTGCTTCCCCAGGAAGCTGAGATCGTCCCTCATGTGTGAAGTCTCTCGATTATCTGCGCTATCTTTGGTTTGTGGTGTTCTCATCCAAGTATCAGTTTCTGTCTCGTTTTTATTCGTTCTTTAACAACTATCTTATTTATAAATGTACACTGTGATTGGGGATGTTCTGGGAGTGTCAAGGAACTGTGTATATGTTCCTTTTCTTGGGCTCTGTGCAATGTTCACAATGGCACTGGTCCATCCCGTCGATCAGGCTGGTGAGAGAGGATCCCTTTCCTCAGCAACACTGGCACAGTGGCACAGCTAGTAGTGATCTGCGTTCGATCCTAACCTCGGGTGCTGTCTGTGTGGAGTTTGCAGGTTCTCCCTGTGACTGCATGGGTTTCCTCTGGGTGCTCTGGTTTCCTTGTCTATACCACAGTGGGCTTGTACAATAATCGGCTTCTATAAATTGCCCCTAATTGTAGGTAGTGGATGAGAAAGTAGATAACATCGAATAAGTGTGAATGGTTGGCGACTCTTGCACTGGCAGCTTAGTTTAGTTTAGAGATACAGTGCAGAAACAGGCACGGAGTCCAGACTGATCAGCGATCTCTGCATACTTACACTATCCCACACATAGAAACATAGAAACATAGAAAATAGGTGCAGGAGTAGGCCATTCGGCCCTTCGAGCCTGCACCGCCATTCAATATGATCATGGCTGATCATCCAACTCAGTATCCTGAACCCGCCTTCTCTCCATACCCCATGATCCCTTTAGCCACAAGGGCCACATCTGACTCCCTCTTAAATATAGCCAATGAACTGGCCTCAACTACCTTCTGTGGCAGAGAATTCCACAGATTCACCACTCTCTGTGTGAAAAATGTTTTTCTCATCTCGGTCCTCAAACACTTCCCCCATATCCTTAAACTGTGACCCCTTGTTCTGGACTTCCCCAAACATCGGGAACAATCTTCCTGCATCTAGCCTGTCCAACCCCTACACAAACTAGGACCAATTTACAATATACTAAGCAACTAACCGACAAACTTGTACATCTTTGGAGTGTGGGAGGAAACCGGAGATCCCGCAGAAAATCCACGCAGGTCACGAGGAGAGCGTACAAACTCAGTACAGGCAGCACCCTTGGTCAGGATCGAACTCGAGAATCTGACGCTGTAAGGCAGCAACTGTGCTACCATGCCGCAAATTGAAAGAATTCAGTGAATTAAACTGAGACAGCACACCTTTAGCTCACTGTCTCTGGCGTACAATTATGGGATGTGATGATGGTGTGGGGTCAGTGAGGGTGACCCTGCGTCTGGAGGAAAGACTTTAAGAAATGTCCTGCCTTATTGGGACAGGAGTGTCATAGCGTGCAGACCCAGTGCGCTGTGCATGTCACACCATGAGCTGGTCACCACTTGCACAATCGGTTCCTCTCACGGAGAAGCGGAGGAGCATCGACTGCACCAGTCACTGCCAGTGATCCATGTTGCATTCCTGCCTCTCTGATGCCAGAGTCACCCAGTAACCCGCAGATGTACTCAAGCCTTTGAATTATCAGTCACAAACACTTCTGGAGCTGTTGGCAGTATTACATACAGTAGATCATAGAACACTGACACTGTACTCCTTCTCACCTAGGCCACTGTTTCCTTTATCATCTTTAATTTTTTGCATATCTTTCATTCATTAGTTCTATATCTCTCACCATCTATCTCGCTTTCCTTTCCCCTGCTCAGTCTGAAGAAGGGTCTCCACCCGAAAAGTCACCCATTCCTTTTCTCCAGAGATTCCGTCTGACCCGCCGAATTACTCCAGCTTTTTGTGTCTATCTTTGGTTTAAACTAACATCTACAGTTCCTTCCTATACATAGAACAATACAACAGAGGGACGGACGGGCCCTTCGGCCCATATGTTTGTGCCGGACATGATGCCAAGTTAAATTAAACTCATCTGCCTGCACATGGTCCGTCACTTCCATGTGCCTATCTAAAAGCCTCTTAAATGCCACCATCATATCTGCCTCCACCACCACCACCACCACTGGCAGTGCATGTTAGACCCCATCACTATCTGTGTAAAAAAACATCTCCATTCAACCTTCCACCTATCAACTTTTGCTATGCCTGGGATAACGTTCTGACTAGCTCCCCTCTCAATGCCCCTCATAATTGAGCATTCTTGTATCAACTCTTCCCTCCCCTCAACCTTTGATGTTCCAGAGAAAACAATCCAAGTTTATCCCTCTCCTTGTAGCTGAAACCCTCTAATCCAGGCAGCATTGTGATAAAGCTCTGCACCCTCTCCAAAACCTCCACATCCTTCCTGTAATGGGGGCGACCAAAACTACACGCAATACTCCTGATGTGGCCATAGAGCTGCATCATGACTTCCTGACTAATCTTCAATGCCCCTCGCAATAAATACAAGCACACCCTATGCCTTCCTTACCACCCTCTCTACTTGTCTTCTGATGCTTCTGCCCACAATGGCCTCGCTTGATAAACAGCCAAGAACAGAGTTGAATCTCTGTAAAACTTTTAAAGTTCTTTAGCGGTGTGCAATAACTTTGCCTTTAATTCCTGGGCACTCCCGCACGCTGTGCTGTCATGAAACGGCCCGAGTGCTTCTCAGAGTGAGACCAGGCAGACGGATGTTGAGCTGGAGTGAATGGTCAGGCACAGTGTGAAAGAGAGGCATTGTCAGGGGCATCTGAAAGCAGGAGAGAGGGGGGTGGGCGATGGAGAGAATTCCATGGCAGCTGAAGGCTTGTGGGGAGATAGTGGGGAGATGGGAGCTGCGGGGGGTCAGGAGGCAGTAATTACAGGAACACCAAGATCCTGAAGTGCTCTGTGGCTGGAGGAGATTATAGAGATTACTCACTGATTTAACTTCTGCATTTGGCACTGATGTTAATGCAAGGGCTCCTATGCTCTGACCCTGTGTTGCTGGCTGCTGGCCCGCGTGAAGGCAGATACTACACGGGGGTGCAAGGCGTGGTGGGCTGCCGTGCAGACTGTGTCATCGGGCTCATGCTGTACGTGCAGAGTCACAGCCACGCTGCCAGGGCCCTTTTTGTGGTCTGACACCAGCCCTTTGTGTCGAGCCTCTGCACGCAGTGAGTGGGAGAGGTGGCCTAGCCTCCCCCGCACACACTGTACCCACGGTGAACGAACGTCACTGCATCACACTGCAGAGGCAGCTCGTTCGCCCAATGTGCCCACTCACATGAGCTCACCCTGCAGGTTTGCAAGTTGCTGTCCTGCCTGCTTCACTGAATGTCAAGGTAGCTGGCAAGATTTCCATTTATCCTCCTTACCAGTGGCGAGCTGAGCCATCCACATTGTTCTTGCTGTAGGAAGGAACTGTTTATACTGAAGATAGGCATAAAATGTGAGAGTAAGTCAGAGGGTCAGGCAGCATCTCAGTGGACTGCTTGATTGTAACCATGTACAGTGTAGTCTTACTGCTGACTGGTTAGCACGCAACAAAACTACTTTCATTGTACCTCGCTGTGAACATGGCAATAAACTAAACTGAACTAAACCGGATGGATGAGGCCGAGGACACGCCAAGGTTCATTGGCCACACACTGCAGCTGTCTGGTTGAGATGCTTCTGCTCCGTCAATTCCTCTCTGCTCCAGAATTCCCATCCAGCGTGTGCAGAAGGGTGGTCATGCTGTAATCCTGGCCCTGTCATTCCCAGCTGGACATGGGGGACAGCCTTCCGGTCCTAGAGTGATGCAGTGCAGAAACAGGCCCTTTGGCCCAACTCGCCCATGCTGACCAAGATACCCCATCTCTGCTGGTCCCACTTGCCTGCATTTGGCCCATATCCCTCTAAACCTTCCCTATCTATGTACCTGTCCGAATGTCTTTTAAATATTATTATTGTACCTGCCTCGACTACCTCCACTATCATGTGGTTTAAAATGTTTTTCCGCTGTATAGATGGTATAAATGCAAAGATTGTTGTTATTTTGGCTGGCTGGGAGAGTCGGAACTCTGTTTATCTCGAAGATGAACACTCGTTACTTTGGGTAAACTCAGTGCTGGGTTGAGTTCCCCTGATGATGTTTTCAGTCCCAATTCTCCCCGTTTCCCTCCCCCATCCCCCGCTCACCCCCGGCAGGGTCCTGCTGATCTTTGACCTTTGCCCCCCTCCACAGGTGACGTTCACCAAGCGTAAGTTTGGGCTGATGAAGAAGGCGTACGAGTTGAGCGTGCTGTGTGACTGCGAGATCGCCCTCATCATCTTCAACAGCACCAACCGGCTGTTCCAATACGCCAGCACTGACATGGACCGGGTGCTGCTCAAGTACACGGAGTACAGCGAGCCCCACGAGAGCCGCACAAACTCCGACATCCTGGAGGTAAGAGTGTGGCACCCCCATCCCACCCACCTGAGCTATGTCCACCCCCCCCCCCCCCAACAGGGGCTGCTCAGCCCCGAGCGGCCAAAGTCAAGGCTGGGTCCAAGAATCAGAGAGTCCTTCGACACAGAAACCTGTCCATGCTCACGAAGATGCCCCATCCACACTAGTCCCGCCTGCATTTGGCCCATATAGAGGAAGGGGCTGGTGAGTTCAGGGCCGGGGGGACACAGGCTCAGGGCAAGGAGTCGCTCACTGAGGCCTGACATCTCTCAACGTGAAGTGAATCTCTGGAGAGACAAGAAACTACAAAAAAAAGACTCAAAGCACTTGAGTAATTCAGTGGTTCAGACAGCATCTCTGGAGAACATGGATGAATGATGTTTCTGGACTGGACCACCTCCCCCCCACTACCGTCAGTCTGAAGAAGGGTCACGAGCCAAAACGTCTCCTATCCATGTCCTCCAGAGGTGCTGTTTGACCTGCTCAGTTACTAGAGCACTTGGTGTATCTCGGGAGTTCTCCCCCGAGTTGTGAGCCCAGGGGCACTGAGCATGTTCAAGGCCTAGGCCCAGAGAGGATGGGTGATTGGGAGACCCAACGGGAAGCTGGAAGTGAGACGTTATTGAGTGGGAGAGCAGGGTCCAGGGGTGGATGGTCAATGTCCCACTTATACTCTTATGCAAGGCTTGGAGTCTTCCCGTCACCGTGTCCACTGACCTCACCAACCCTTCCCCTTCTCCTCCCTCCATTCACTAGAACCATATCTTCCCAAAGGCTTCCCACAAGATTGGTGAGATTCACTCTAGACATTGACTGGGGGGGGGGGGGGTGACAGACTCCAAGCTTCAATGGTCTCCGCCGTCGTGCCAGGGGACCAGAGATTACTCCAAGGAGACGTGACGCTGCAACTTTGAAACTCTGATTCTGCTTAGACACTAAGGAAGAAAGGTTTGAACGGCTGCGAGAGCCCAGACCCAGAAATCGAGGACTCGATGGAGCCGGGCTTGGACATTAACGACAAATATAGGAAGTACGAAATGGTGACTCAAATGAACAACAGACAAAGGGTTTGTGTAAGTAAATCAGAGTGCTTTATCTTTCTTTCAGTAGTTTAGTTTCTCTCCCTTCTGAAATCTACCCACTTCAATCCACCTCAAGCCTGATAGTTCCAAGGTGTTCATTTCTGGCCTGCTGCCAGTGTTGCACAACTAGAACTGCCCGCGATTGACTCTGCCCCGTTTGTCCCTGTTCCCCACAGCCAAGAGCAAGTCCCTTGAATCGCAAGATACAAACTGCATGCAAAGTGCATTTTCCATCATCTCACTCTGAGTATTTTTTTTTGTGTAACTACATGTCTGAACATGCTTCAGTACAATCCTCCAATTCTGGACCATTATACATTCCCGAACACAATCGCTCCACTGTTGATGGCTCTTTCTTCATCTGCCTCATCCCAAGTTCTGGACCCCCCCCCCCCCCACCCCATGCCCCTAAATCCTCCCACCGCTCATTTCTCTCTCAGGCTCCTTAAAAAAACCTGCACCAATCTGAAGAAGGGCCTCATCCTGAAACATCATCTATCCATGTTCTTCAGGGATGCTGCCTGAATCGCTGAGCTCCCCCCGAACTGTGTCTAATTTTTCCTTTAAAACATTGCTTTCTGATCTCTGGCTGGTCCCAGTCAGCTTCCTGTTCTCCGTGACAGATTTGTTGTTTACTTGCTGCGAACCAACAAAGGATGATTCTGCTGCACCAGAGGTGCTCCTGAAATTGATGCTTCCCTGATATGACCATGTATTGTAAATTGTACAAGTTTTATACCAAATCTCCTTGGCTGGGGAAGTCTGGGGAAGTTTCCAGGCGATCTGGCCTAATGCCCAACAGCAGAGAGACAAAGAGTTGTCATTGCAACAGGTATTTATTAGATACATCCCACCCTGGCCGCAACAGCAGGTCACAGGATGGGGTCTTGTGAAGAGTGATTCACTCCTCAACTCTACAAAAGCCCTCCACCATTAACAAGTGCAGGGCTGGAGTGTGGTGGAATTCTCTCCACTTACCCAGATGATTCAGAGGTAAAGGAGATAAGTCAGGATTAGAGGATGAACTACCTGGCATTGTTTTCTCTGCAGCATCGGAGGTGGAGGGGAGACCTGATAGAAGTAGATATAATTAGAAGGGACAAAGACAGTCAGAACCTTTTCCCCAGGGTGGAAATATCAAATACTAGGGAACATAACTTTAAGGTGAAAGGGCACAGTCTAAAGGAGATGAGCACTTTTTAGATGTTTCAGGTGGGGTGGGTGGGTGAAGGGTGGGGGTGTGGGATTGGGAGGGGTGGAGTTGGCTGAGGTGAGGGGGAGATGGGGGTGAGGGGAGGGAGATGAGGGGAAGTGGCTTGGAGTTGGAGTCTGGATATTGTGTTCCCTCCACCATTGCTCACTAGCAGCCTCAGGTGGCGGAGACGGTGAAGTGCGGGCCGCTGCCTGAACTCCCACCGGGGGACCAGCCGGTGAGGCTGAGTGTCTGAGGCTGAGTGTCTGTGTCAGCCGTCAGGTTCAATATCGGCCCCCAACCCCGGGGTCCCAGTCTCCCCTGACCCACGGGTGACGGTGGACGGGTCTACGCTGACCGATGTGAGGGCGTGTGCGTGTGGGCGGGCGTGAAGCTCAGTGCGAGGGTGGGTGTGAAGATGGGTGTGAGGGTCTGTCACGGTTTACGAGGCTCAGTATGAGCGTGTATGTGAGGGTCAGTATGAGGATCAGTGTGAATGTGAGGGTGGGTGTGCGAGGGTGGGTGTGCGAGGGTGGGTGTGAAGATGGGTGTAAAGGTCTGTTTATAAGGGTTAGTGAGGCTCAATATGAGTGTGTATGTGTGTGTGTGGGTCAGTGTGAATGTGAGGTTATGTGTGTGTGAGGGTATGTGTGAGGGTCAGTGACCCACAGGCGCTGGTCACCCTGACAGCTACCCCTGTGCACCAAGAGGGTGCGGAGTCAACCATCACTCTTTGCTCTCTGCCCCATTCTGTTCTCCGCCTACAACACCTCCTGGGATTTTGATCCCAAATCTCCATTGAACCATCAAATTCCCTGGCACGTTGATCAGTATGGAGCAGTGGAAGAGACCAGGCCGTATAAGGACATGCAAACAGTCCTCTGCAGAATGCCATTTAACATGAAAATATTCAGCGGCTCAGTGTGCTGGAAGCATCCTATCAGTAGTGCTGTCGATCGCGGCCCCTACTGCCCTGAACACTGCTGCTGCCTGAGACCTGCTTCAACAAGCTGCAGATGCTGCAAGCCTGAAATGAAACAGATAATGATAGAAATACTCGGCTGATCAGGCAGCTTCTGTGACGAGAGAAACAGGGTTAACAGTTCAGGGCTGCCAACTCTCACGCATTGAGCGTGAGAGTCACGCATTACATGAAATTCTCACGCTCTCACGCCGATGACAGAATTTCTCACGCTCAAATTAAAAAAAAAAAATATACAGAAATAAATGAAGTCACACTCCTCCACACTCACCAATGAGAATAGTTGCCTGTTGGCGGGTTTCCCAGTAAAGAACGACCAACTTGATTGGCTTAAGCCCATCGCACACAATTTAAAATGGCAATGTAGACAAAAATGCTGGAGAAACTCAACGGGTGAGGCAGCATCTATGTCTGAGTTTGACCCTTCTTCAGACTCAAGCATTTCTCCAGCATTTTTGTCTACCGCTCCATAGATGCTGCCTCATCCGCATTCACATTCCTGTGCAGATGGTGTGACAGGTGAGACACGGTGGTGGTCCCAGCACCGACCCCCCTCCCCCCCCCCCCTCCCCCCCGAGGCACCGCTCACACACCCCCACCCTCACAGATTCACCACCCTCTGACTAAAGAAGTTCCTCATCCCCTTTCTAAATATATGTCCTTTTTTTTTGGGCTATGGCCTCTGGTCCTAGACTCTCCCATTAATGGAAACACTAATTTCGGGGAGAGGGTCTTTTTTACTGGTTATTTGATGGCTCCACATGCTCTCCTGCCCACTCTCTTACATTAGAATCTAGAACTAATTTGCGCCACAAATTCTGGAGCCCACGATGTGCCACCCAGCTCGACCTTTGCCCCTTGAACTCTCTGACCTCCCCCTGACCCTAGCTGGACAGCACCCTGGTTTTGTAATTCGCACCCTTGTTTTCACTTCCCTTTCTCAGCCTAACATCTGCACTTCTGTCTGTGCTGGCAATTCTTCAGCTACCCTGAGCACACGGCTTCAAAAGTTCCTTTCCTCAGTCCAATTCAATTAAACCCCTTGATCGGCCGCACTGATATCTCATTTAGTGGCGTGGGTTATTCTCTTGAGATATGATGCAGCTTGTTTTCCTGTGATAACGTTCTCTATTTGTGGAAGGTCTTATTTTTGTACCACAATGATTTGCAGCGAAGAGTTTACATTGCGATTCGTTGCTCCCTCTGCCTCCCCTCCATTATCTGTGTCTTTCTTTCCCAGCCAGGTGCCCTGTTGAACCACGACATGTCTCTTCTGTCGGCAGCACAGAACGCTACTGGCCTGTCCTACAGCAACCCCACCGGGTCCATCCTAAACCGAGGACCATTGCCGATCGTATCCCGAAACGCTCATTCATCAGGGCTCACGTCGCAAGTGTCCACAATTTCCCATTCAGGTACGGCGCAGTGATGCAGAGGTGGGGCTTAGCGGGAGAGTTGCTGCCTTATGGGCCAGAGTCCAGGGTTCCATCCGGTACAGAGTTTGTACGTTCCCCTTGTGACCATGTAGATTTTTTTCCGCTGCTCCAGTTTCCTTCCACAATCCGAAGACATGTAGGTTAATTAGCTTCAGTAAAAAAATTGGGAATTGTCCCTTGTGTGTAGGACAGTGCTCGTGTACTGGATGATGCTCTGGTCGGCATGGACACGGTGGGCCGAAGGGCCTGTTTATGTGCTGTGTCTCTGAAGTAAATACACGGCTAAACTTGTATCGCACTGGGCCAATCATATGGTGACCTTCCTTACGACTCTCTTTATCAGAACCAAGTCAAGATTCAAAAGTCAAGAGTGTTTTATTGCCGTATGTCCCGAAACGGAACAGTGAAATTCTTACTTGCAGCAGCACAATTGATATGTAAACATAGTACTCTGTAAAACCCATAATAAATTATAAAAAATATTCAGTACATATAAAAAAAACGACCAAGAGACATAAACAGACATAATAATAGTGTAAGGTCAAAAGAAATGTCCCCTTCCATATAGTTTGGAGCCTATTTACAGATTGTGGTGTTCAATAGGCTGATGATTATAAAGGGCCTGTCCCACGAGCATGCGACTGCAGGCGGCAAGTACGACCTAACATGGTCGCTTGAGCCGTACGGCCTTGCGGGGCCGGTCCCACTTCGATCACCGGAGCCATATGGAGTTGTGCGGAGCTGGTCCCGACATCGCTCGGGGCTCCGAAAAACTGACAGTTCAAAAATTCCGCGCGGCAACGGCCTGCCGGCCCGCAGCCGCCTCGACGCCGTACGCACCGCCTCGATGGGCATACGCAGCGTCTTGATGCCGTACGTCACGCACGAACTTCCCGCGGACTTCACTCGAATTTCACGTCACTCACTCGACCTCCGCGTGGCCCCCGCTTCCGGTTTGGTCGCGCTTGCCGCATGCAGTCGCATGCTCGTGGGACAGGCCCTTAAGGAAGAAGCTGTTCCTGAACCTGGACATTTGTTTTCAGGCTCCTATACCTTCTTCCCAATGGCAGGAGTGAAATGAGAGCGTGGCCAGGGTGGTGCGGGTCTCTGATGATGCTAGCTGCCTTTTTGAGGCAGCGACTCTTGTAGGTCCATTTGATGGTGAGGAGGCCTATGAAATCATGGCAACTTGCCCGCTGGCCTTTGTCGTTGGTTTTGGTGAACATGGAGTGACCGTGCCTATACCTCCTGTTAGGAACAAGTGACTGAAAGTCGCTTATTGAAGGAGGCCATGACGCCCATTGAAGCTGTGCCAGCTCGTTAATCTCCACTCTGTCCCGGTGCCTGTAAAGCCTCGACTTTCTCGAAGTCTAAAAGGGCCAGAGTGAATGTGATGTTTCCACTAGCCAAGGACCCGAGGGTACGGTCTCAGAATTAAAGGACGTACTTTTAGAATGGGGATGAGGAGAAATTTCTTTAGCCAGAGGGTGGTGAATCTATGGGATTCACTGCCACAGGAGGTCAAGTCAATGGGAATTTTTAAAGTGGAGATTGATAGGTTCTTTATTAGTAAGGGCATCAAAGGTTACGGGGAGAAGTCAGGGGAATGGGGTTGAAAGGAAAAATGGATTAGCCATGATTGAATGGTGGAGCAGGCCCAATGTGCAGAATGGCCTCATTCTACTCCTATGTCATGATTTTTAACATAGTGGCTACACTGTGATGCATTTTGCAGTGATCAAAAGGGGATGTGTAAGACTATATATAAATGAAGGCATTCTTCCAATCTAACTCTCCTCTTCTCTAAGCCGGCTTACTTGCTACACTTTCCGATTCCAGTCGACAGTTCCCGTTTATAAGAAAGAGGTAGTTGGCTCGGTGTCAGTTTGGCCGGCCCACCTCGTTCACAGACCGGGGCGTTGTTGGTGGGGAGTCCCCCCCACCCTCAGTGGTGGCAGGGACTGGACTGGAATGAACTGTGAGAGTTTTCACAGATGGGTCGCACGTTGTACTCCAATACCACCAGGGCGTGTGACGAAAGTCAGGCCTCTTGAGGATCCTCATGAGTTGGGGTTGGGTGGAGTTGTGGTGGCATCAGAGCAAGGGTTTGGGGGAAGGATTGATGAGTTCCGCTGGCTTGCTGAGAAACTGCCGCCGGCGAATTACTGATAAAGCCATAGACTCAGTGTCAGCTACCGATGTCTTCCCAGCACCACAGCTTCTGTTTCTGTTCCTGATTCTTGTGTCTATTTTGATCCCCTGGCCACAACTGGCAACGTTCCTCGGTCTCAAGTGTGAAAGAAATTTGCATGAAGCCCATGTATTTGAAAGCGCATGGTTAGAGGAATGAATAGCAAAGGGCCGTTCACCTTGCAGAGTGTTATCCTGGACCCCGTGCACCAACAGTTGTCCGACTGGGTGGGAGACATCTGCCAAACACACAGATGTGGTCGGGCCATCTGCAGCTCTCGATGCCCTTTCTTTAGCTTAGTTTAGTTTAGATGGGGGAGGGGAGTGGAGGGGGGGGTGCGATAATCTGGTACATTCATGGTTACTGCAACTAAAACATGCATTTTTACTCGTTTAATTAGTTTAGTTTAGAGTTACAGTGCGGAAACAGGCCCTTCGGCCCTCCGAGTCCGTGCTGAGCAGTCATCCCCACACGCTAACACTGTCCTACACACATTAGGGACAATTTACAATTTTATCAAAGCCAATTAACCTACAAACCTGTACGTCCTTGGAATGTAGGAGGAAACCGGAGCACTTAGAGAAAACCCACGCAAGTCACGGGGAGAATGTGCAAACTCCGTACAGACAGCACCGTGGTTGGGATCGAACCCGGGTCTCTGATGCTGTAAGGCAGCAACTTTATCACTGTGCCACCATATTTTCTATAAACTTTTTGCCTGTATTTGCAGCACCATGTTGCCCCGCCCTCCCTCCCTCCCTCCTTTGCTCTCCCCTCCCATGGCCTGGTCAGAAGACGGGCTTGATCACAGGCACCAGAGGGCAGGCATAAGTCTGGTTGGTCAGATGTGCTGGGTGGAGTGCCACATGGGTCAGTGCTCGGATGAAGGCATTAAAGGTGCATTAAACATTAAATGGCTTGGATGAAGGCATTAAAGGTGCAGTCACTACATTTGCTGATGAGTGGGCAAGTGAGCACTGAAGGGGAGATAAGGAAGCTACAAATGGTTCAGTGAATGGACAGAGATCTGCCAGCAGAAGTGTAATGTGGGCAGAGGTGAGGTTGCCTATTTCTGTTGAACGAGAAGCAGGTTATGTAAATGGTTAGAGATTACAGAGCTCGGAGATGTAGAAAGAAAGACACAAAGTGCTGGAGTAACTCAGCAGGTCAGGCAGCATCGCTGGAGAACATGGAAAGGTGATGTGTTGGGTCGGGACTGTTCCACAGACTGATTGTAGGGAGGGGAGGAAATAAAGTTGGAAGAGGACAGAGGCTAGACAAAAGGCAGGCAGGTAATAGATAGATAGACACAAGGTGTTGGAGCAACTCAGCAGGTAAGGCAGAAAAGAAGCAGAGATCCCAAACTAGGTCAGAACCTGAAACGTCACCTGTTTCTTTTCTCCAGAGATGCTGCTTGACTTGCTTCAGCATTGTGTCAATTTTCAGTATACGAGCATTTGCAGTTCCTTCCTACACAGATGCAGGTGAACGGAGGAGAGGGGTGCGGTGTTGATTGGCAGATGGTTGGACATAGGCCAGAGATGAAAAGTCAAAAGGTGTGAGATCACGAGACAGGAGGTGTGAAATGTGCAGCCAGAGGAGTGAATGTAGGTGGGAAGGGCAGGCAGGAAAGGAAAGGGAGAAATGGGTGTGCTTCCAAGTAGGGCACAGGGAAAAGAGTGGGTGGGAAAAGGGGAGATCCATTGTTTCTGGGTTAGTTACCGAAAATTGGAGAATTCAATGTTCATACCACTGGGTTGTAAGCTACCCAAGCAGAATATGAGGTGCTGTTCCTCTGATATGTGTGTGGCCCCACTCTGGCAATGGAAGAGGCCGAGGACAGAAAGATCAGCCGGGGAATAGGAAGGGGAGTTCAAATGGTTAGCTATGGGAAGGCTGACGTTCTCAGCTAATGCTGTCCCACGAGATGCATGTTGAGATAGTTTGCTGTCAGTGGAAGGGTGAATTGGCTGGTGGTGTAAATCCCCCAGCTCTACTCCAGACTCCAATGCTGGGGGTCTTTCCTGTCCCATCTGAGCAGGGGGAGTGGGCGTAGGGCAAGTGGTTGCACAAGACAGCTCTCTGCAATGCCTGCAAACACCAGCGTGTGAGACTTCAACCCACGAGGTGTGAGTCAGGGGCGAGAGAGCTGCCCACAGCCGGGCTGGAATCGGCGCTCCGGGCCCTCTTGTGTGTGGGAAAGGATGTGGCGGGAGATGGGATGGAGAATGCAGACTCATCGAGGGAGGCGAGGGGGGGGGGGAGGAAGGCTGTGAATGGGTTAAACTCTGCCGCTGACTCATCCTGACCAGAGTGCAGTGTTCTGCACCGTTTCCTGCTCGAGTCACAGCAGGAACAAATGAACTCATTCACTCTTGAGAGTGACACACTTTCCAGCCCCTTAAGATTGTTTTAACCCTTGCTTCCGATAGCAGCGAGTGGGTAGCAGGAACAACTGACCCTGTCCCTCCGCACTGAGTGGGTTAGTCATCCCGAGGATGGTGCGGACACGCGGGGATGAACGGTGTCGCCCATGGTGATGCTCCCCATGGCTGCCTGCACACTCTCACTAGCTGGGCTGATTCACCCTGAACCCACTGGGGGCATGGGGTCACCGTTACTGCACTTAGCCACCGTCACTGTGGGACCTGCTCTTCCATAGCTGTCCAACAGTGGTGGCTTAACAGCAAGCTCCGCCCCCCCCCATTCCCCCTCGTCCCTCTGTCCCTCTCTCTCTCTCACACTCTGTTTCCGTGTCTCTACCTCTTCCCCCTCCTCTCCCCCCCTCTGCCCCCCCCTCTTCCCCCCTCTTCCCCCCCCACTATTCCCCCCCACTATTTCCCCCCCTCTATCCCCCCTCTCTCTCCCCCCCTCTCTCTCCCCCCCTCTCTCTCCCCCCCTCTCTCTCCCCCCCTCTATCCCCCCCCTCTATCCGCCCCCTCTATCCGCCCCCTCTATCCGCCCCCTCTATCCGCCCCCTCTATCCCGCTCACTCTCCCCCCTCACTCTCCCCCCTCACTCTCCCCCTCACTCTCCCCCCTCACTCTCCCCCTCACTCTACCCCCAAACTCTACCCCCCCATCTCCCACCTCCCACTCTCCCCCCCTATTCCCCCCCCCCCACTCCTCTTTCCCCCCCCTGTCTCTTCCACTCCCCCCCCCACCCCGTCTGTCTGTCAGTCTGTCGCAAAGAGGCTTTTAGACAGACTCATGGATATACGGGGAATGGAAGAATATGGATCATGTGCAGGCAGTTTAACGGCATCATGTTCGGTGTGGACATTCCTGTACTGTGCTGTACTGTTCAATGTTCCAAAATAGACTATGGTATCCCTCTGTCCCTGAGAATCCCTTTTCATGTCGAGCATCTTGGTTGGATCATGGTTCAAAACTCAAGAAATACAAGCTAAATGCTTGTAGTTACATCCTGCACGCTCACATTTCTTCTCAAGATGCTGAACAGAAAAATGCTGTGACATAACTCTATTTTGTAATGCTATATCATGCAGTAAAATAGGATAACATCGAGCTGGTGTGAATGGGTGATGGATGGTCGGCATGGACCATTTGGACCGACGGGTCTGTTTCCATGATGCTCCACATCAATCAATCAAAGAGAGATCACCGGCCACAATTCAACAGATGTGAATCTGAGCAGCTCAGTTTAAGAAGCCATTTTTATTTTGTGAACTCGGGTTGTGGGAGAAATGATAGACAGTCATGACGCCAGGATCCCTGAGGAGCAGGTGCTCTCGAACGTGGGAGGATTGGAGGACAGTTCCCGTTCTTTTTGCATTTTCATCTGGGCTGTTAGGTGAGAGGTCCTGGGGAAATGCCTCTCTGGTGGATTCAGTGTGGGAAATGCTGAGGGATCGCTGGTGATCATGGTGGCAGCTCGATGGTTCTGGGAAACGGATAAATTGTGGTGCCTGTTAATGTGGGTCAGTGGCATTTAATGTTTTAAACCCTCTGGTGATTGGAGTCGCACCTCATACAATGAGCCGTTGAGTTGTCAGAGGTCAGCAGCAGAGCCCATCGATTGCAGTGGGCAGTCGTAGACTGACGGAGGGGGAGAAATGTGGCTTTTAAAAAAACTTTTCCTTTAATTATTCTTATGTTCCGAATTAACTTTAATTTAAAAGTGAATATATATTTTAAAATTAGTTACTTTAGTTTTATTTTTTAAATGGCTTTGAATGTCAGGACAGGAGTGATGGAGTAACATAGATACATAGGTGCAGGAGTAGACCATTCCGCCCTTCGAGCTAGCACCGCCATTCAATGTCATCATGGCTGATCATCCACAATCAGTACCCCTTTCCTGCCTTCTCCACATACCCTTTGATTCTGCTCGCCCTAAGAGCTCTCTCTAACTCTCTTTTGAATGCATCCAGTGAATGGGCCTCCACTGCCTTCTGAGGCAGAGAATTCCGCAAATTCACAACTTTCTGTGTGAAAAGGTTTTTCCTCATCTCAGTTCTAAATGGCCTACCCCTGATTCTTAAACTGTGGCCCCTGGTTCTGGACTCCCCCAACATCGGGAACATGTTTCCTGCATCTAGCGTGTCCAATCCCTTAATAATGTTATATATTTCTATAACATAACCTCTCATCCTTCAGCGAATACAAGCCCAGTCGCTCCATTCTTTCATCATTACCACTTTGCAATTTCTCGTGGCCTTGGGCAGAGCTGTTGTAAACCAAGCTGCGATGCATTCTACGGTACATCTGCAGAATTTGGTAAGAGAGATTGGGGACATGTCAAACTTCCGTATGGGCCTGTCCCACTGAGGCGATTTTTTGGGCGAGCACAGGCGACTGGCGCAACATTTTCAACATGTTGAAATTTTTTGGCGGCAGTGGCGACAGTTTTTGCTGTCGTAGGTGAATTCCTTTAAAACTAGTCCCTGACAGTCGCCTAAAGAGTCGCCTAAGTGGGACAGGCCCTTTAGTCTCCTGAGCAAGTAAAGATGTTGTGTACTTTCCTGGCCACTGACAGTTGAGGCAGGTAGCGGTTGTGTACGCAGTTAGAGAGAGAGAGAGAGCTGAGGTTAGTGTGGGAGGGTGTGTGGAGATACCCTGGCTGCTTGCAGTCAGAGGAAGTTTGTACAGTATCGGTGGGCACTGCCTCAGAACGAAACCTGACGTGGTTCGCACTTTGCCGGGTGCAGGAGCCGGATTTCCTGCTCAACATTACTCAGCACTCGGCAGCTGCACAGGTTGAAGTGGGCTGTGCTGGGCTAGACTAGGCCAGGCTGAACCAGGGCTGGGCTGAACCAGGGCTGGGTTGAACCAGGGCTGGGCTGACCAGGGCTGGACCTAGGCTGATCTGACCTGGCCTTAGCTAGTCTAGGTTCGGCTTGACTAGGCTGACCTGGGTGAGGCTGGAGTGGGATGGGGGTGGACTAAGCTGACTTGGGTTGGGTAGGTCTGCACTGGCAGAACTGGGCTTGGCTGGGCTGAGTTGGGCTGGCTAGACAGGACTGGGCAGAGCTGGGCTGGGCTGGGCTGTGGGCAGAATTGGGCTGAGCTGAGCTAGGCTGGGCTGGGAGGGCAGGACTGGGTAGGGCTGGGCTGACAGAGCTGGTTGTAACCTTGCATTGCAGTAGTACACCATGTCAATTCACAATCCCTGGGCTCTCCCTCTCACCCAATGACCTGCATTTTGCAGGTATCAAACCGCCTGAGGCCCCACACAAGAGCCTCATCAGATACCATCTCCCACTCAACCTCAAACAACATCAGAAGAAATATATTTCATGCAGCGCATTAAAGCTGAGGTTTTGTAAAAGCACCCAGTGTAAGCAAAGACCTAGATACATAGAAACATAGAAAATAGGTGCAGGAGTAGGCCATTCAGCCCTTCGAGCCTGCACCGCCATTCAATATGATCATGGCTGATCATCCAACTCAGTATCCCATACCTGCCTTCTCTCCATACCCCCTGATCCCTTTAGCCACAAGGGCAACATCTAACTCCCTCTTAAATATAGCCAATGAACTGGCCTCAACTACCTTCTGTGGCAGAGAGTTCCAGAGATTCACCACTCCGGGAAGACCTGTCCCACCCCGGGAATTCCTTCTTCACCCTGCTCCTCTCA
The DNA here is from genome assembly GCF_010909765.2 of Amblyraja radiata. NCBI lineage: Eukaryota > Metazoa > Chordata > Chondrichthyes > Rajiformes > Rajidae > Amblyraja > Amblyraja radiata. Next base: position 19,807,941 of record NC_045984.1, read on the forward strand.
GGCAGAAGATCTAGAAGCTTGAAAGTGCTCACCACCAGACCCGGGTACATCTTCTTTCCCTCTGTTATCAGGCTTCTGAATGGTCCTTCCATAAGCTAGGATACTGCACGATTCACCTCTACCCCATTGAGGATATCGTAGTTTGGCTCTGGAACTGATGCGCTACAATGCTGAGAACTATATTCTGCACTCTGTATCTTCCCTTTGCTCTACCTATTGTACTTGAGTTTGATGTGATTATATTTATGTATTGTATATCTATTGAAAAACATGCAAAACAAAGCTTTTCCCTGTACCTTGCTACAAGTGACAATGATAAACGTAAATCTAAATGAAGTTGAAGGAGAGAGAGTTTCAGTCTCCAAGCTTATTTCTTAGTTTTAGTATTAGAGGTACGTTGGGAACAGGCCCTTCAGCTCATCCGGTCCGCTCTGACCAGCAATCATACCGGACATTAGTTTTATCCTGCACACCAGGGCCAATTTTTTACAGAAGCCAATTAACCTACAAACTTGTACGCTTTGGAATGTGGGAGGAAACCGGAGCACCCTGAGAACGTACAAACTCCGTAGAGACAGCACACGTAGTCAGGATCGATCCAGGGTTTCTGGCGCTGTAAGGCAGCAACTCTACCGCTGCACTACAATGCCATGCTCATCCATATCTAGTGTTTTGCAGAAAGTGGGAAAGCCGAAGACTTTGACTCCCTGTCACACACTAACATTAGCAGGAGAACTGCATAGTAACTGTAAAACAAAACCAGACAATCTCCACCGCCCACAAAATCAACGCATGACCCTAAAAATAGAACCAGCCATTATTTTGCACAATGTGTGGGGCCAGAAAAGTTCCAAATTTTCTCAATGATTTATTCTGTCTTATGAGTATTTTCCATTCCTCGATGGAAGAGTACAGTAATCTCGCGACTGGTGAGGGAGTTGTGTGGGCTCCAATGTCTGCAGGAAGTGGGTTTGTGTGTACGCTGCATCACGCCATACATTGCTTGCTCTTCTTAGGGGCTTGAGCTCTGAGGCAGTGTTACCTGCGAATGTTTTACCAGCTGCCAAAATCCCCAGCATCCGCCTGATCCTCACAGGGTGACTGTGACCGTGTGCAGCGTGTGCTCACAGGATGTGGGGTCACTGGCAATGCCCTTCCCCAATTGCCCTTGGGCTTGGAGCTTGACTCGGTAAAGTTGGCAGGTCCCGTTACTTGTGTAGTAGGAAGCAAAGATACTAGAGGGGATTCCTATCTTTGGTAGGAAGGAACTGCAGATGCTAGTTTAAACTGAAGATCGACACAAAAAACTGGAGTAACTCAGCGGGTCAGGCAGCATCCCTGGATTAAAAAACTAGGTGACACATTTTTCACACAGAGAGTTGAGAGTTTGTGGACTTCTCTGCCTCAGAGGGCGGTGGAGGCCAGTTCTCTGGATACTTTCAAGAGAGGGCTTGATAGGGCTCTTAAAGATAGCAGAGTCAGGGGATATGGGGAGAAGGCAGGAACGGGGTACTGATTGTGGATGTTCAGCCATGATCACATTGAATGGCGGTGCTGGCTCGAAGGGCCGAATGGCCTACTCCTGCACCTATTGTCTATTGTCTATTGTTGCATTTCAGGTCTGAAGATAGGTCACCTGAAACGTCACCTATTCTTTTTCTCCAGAGATGCTGCCTGACCTGCTGAGTTACTGCAGCTTTTTGTGTCTAGGTCCCATTACTTGATGGCCATTAGTGAAGAGGGGGGAGATAATCTGATACATTCATGGATACTGTAACTAAAACATGCATCTTCATTCAATTCCAAATATTGTAATTCCCCAGCTCCTGTGGTGGGATTCAAACTTGTGACTCTGTGGCTTGGAGTGCTGGGCACCAACCCAGTAATTTGCCTGTTGTGCTATTGTACCCTTTGCAGCATGTGTTGCTGCAGAGACACAGCAGTATCACACCTGTCTCCATTTGATGTTTGCTCACATTTCTGGCTGCATAATATCCCGAGACCCAGTTCACAACACATTCCTCCATCCCTTCAGGTTCCTCCCTCCCCACCAGTCAACTCACCCAGTGTAAGAACTGGTTCTCTGCCATAAACACTCACAGTTCCCAGCACCAACACCTGTACATTAACTTCTACTTCCAAAGTAATGAAGTCATTGAAGTTAGCACAATTATGACTTTTAAAAGACATTTGGACAGATATATGGACAGTAAGGGTTCAGAAGGATATGGGCCAAATGTTGGCAAATGGGACTAGCCCAGTAGGCCAACCTGGTCAGCAGGGCCAGGGTGGGCAGAAGGGCCTGTTTCCATACTTCACAGCTCTATAACTTTATGGCAGTAGCATTTCATTCATGAATTGTACTGGAGAGCACATTATCCGGAAAGAACTGCAGATGCTGGTTTAAAACAAAGGTATACACAAAATGTTGGAGTAACTCAGCGGGACAGGCAGCATCTCTGAAGAGCAGGAATGGGTAACGTTTCGAGTCCAGCATTTTGAGTCTAACCCCAAGTATGGGCTGATTTCTTCCCCATTCTGTCACAGCTGGAATATCCAACCTGCAGTCAGCAATGTGTAATCTACAACAATGTGTTGGGAATAGGCTTACATGAATAGGAAAGGTTTAGAGGGCTATGGGCCAAATGCAGGCAAATAGGACTAGCCGAGATGGACATCTTGGTTGGAATGGGTGCGATGGGTCAAAGGGCCCATGCTATCTGACTCTAAGAAAACATGCATTTGTGTAGCATTCCCCCCCCCCCCCCCCCCCACAGTAACACAATCCAAGATACGTTGCTGAAGTGGAATGTGAAACACTCAACAGACCAGCCATCATCTGTGGAGGGAGAAACAGTCAATGTTTCAGCCACGGCCATTTAGACAAGTTGAGTGCGCGGGCAGATGCATGGCAGACACAGTTTAACGTGGATCAATATGAGGCTGTCCACTTTGGTGTCAAAGGCAGGAAGGCAGAGTATTATTTAAGTGGTGATGGGCTAGAAGAGGTCAATGTACAAAGGGACCTGCATGAGGACAGTGACTCCTTACACCAGTCACTGAAGGGAAACAAAGCGGCAGTAACAGTTAAGGAGTGTGGCTTGTCGGCCTTCATTGTGAGAGGATCGGAGTACAAGAGCAAGAATGTCTTATCTACAATTGCACAGGGCCTTGTGGAGGCTGCATACACTTCCTGCCACAGTTGGTGGGCAGTGAAGGTTGACCAGACTGATCCCTGTAATGTATGAGGAGACATTGGGTCAAGCAAGCCCATTGTCTCTGAGTGTAGCAGAATGACAGGAGATCGTACTGAAAGATATAAAATGTTGACTGTGGGTCAGGCTGGGTTCAGGAGGCTGTTTCCTGGCTAGGAGTACAGAAGGATCTTGGGGTCCAAGTCCATAGCTCCCTGAAAGTGGCAACACATAGATAGAGTGGTAAAGAAGGCAGATCGTATGCCTTCATCGGTCGGGGCATCGACTGTGACAATTAGGAGTCATATTGCAGCTTTATAATACATTGGTTTGGCTGCATTTGGAGTATTATGTGCAGTTCTGGAGGCAGATAAGAGGCTTTTAGATAGAAATCTGGATCTGCAGGGAATGGAGGGATATGGAGAAAGTATAGGCAGATATTAGTTGGTGTTGACATCATGTTCAACAAGACATTGTGGGCCTGTTCCTGTGCTGTACTGTTCTATGTTCCCGGATTTCTTGGCGTGTCCCGCGGGTATCAGCCGTGTAAATGTGGTGAACGTGTTCTTCCTGGAGTTACCCTCGGAACCTCTCTGTGGCAGGTGCTGGTTACCTGAATGTCCACGTCTCGTCAGGGATGATGACCTCTCCCGGTGACCTCAGCAGAACCATGACGAGCAGGTCGCCGACCCCCGTGAACCTTGGCCCTGAGAGTGGCAGAGGTGAACTCCACGCCACCTCCACCGGCGGCAGAAGCACCGCTACTTCACTGGTGAGAGTTCAATTCCAGTTCACTACCTTCTGGAGGGCACCAGGAGCAGGTACAATGCCAGCCTCAAACGATTCAAACATTTTCTTCACCTTTCGTATTTAGGGTCATAGAGTCACACAGCACAGAAACAAGCCCTTTGGCCAAACTCGTCCATGCCGACCAAGAAGCCCCACCTCATCTTGTGCCTGTGTTTTACCTCATAAGCCTCTAAACCTTTCTTATCCACATGCTTGCTCACGGGTCTTTTAAATGCTATTATTGACCTGCCTCAAGTACTTCCTATGGCAGCTCGTTCCATATACATACCAGCCTCTGAAAACATTGCACCCTGATTCCTGTTAAATCTTTCTCCTCTCACCTTAAACCTTTCCTCTGGTTCTTGATTCTCCTCCTCTGGGTAAAAGACATGCACTTTTCCCTATCCATTCCCCTCATTATTTTTTACACCTCTATAAGATCACCCCTCAGCTTCATACACTCCAAGGAATAAAATCCTAGACTATCCAAAGTCCCCCTATAGTTTAGGCCCTTAAGTCCTGGCAAATTTCTTGTAATGCTTCTCTGCACTTTTTCAGATTTAATGACATCCATCCTATATAAGGGTGACCAAAACTGAACACAATACTCCAAATGTGTTCTCCTTCACGTCCTATATAACTGTAACATAATGTTCCAAGTTCTATACCATGACTGATGAAGGGTAATGTACAAAAAGCCTTCTTTACCACCTTATCTACCTGTGATGCAACTTCCAGGGAACTATGTACCTGTACTCCTAGATGCATCTGCTCTACAACATGCCCCAGGTCCCTGCTGTTCACTGTGAAGGTCCTGCCCGAGTTTGACTTCCCACCTCGCACCTATCTGCATTAAACTCCATTAACCATTCCTCACTCCTTTTGCCCAGCTGATCAAGATCCTGCCGTCACTTTTTATAACCATCTTCACTGACTATGATCTTGATTGACAACCTTCTTGGTTACTTCTTCAAAAAACTCAATCAAATTTAATCTACTCCACAGCTGCTGCACAAATTCTTCGCTTTTTTTTATCATCAACATCTCTTAGTGATCTGTTCAAGTTTACAATTAAAATTCCATCTAATCACAAATGGACCCAAGCCAAACCTTAACATGAGCAGCAGTGGGGGCTGGCTCGGAGATATACAGTATAGGCCAAACGTAGGCAAATGGGGCTAGCTCTTCACCAGTATGGACGAGTTGGGCCGAAGGACCTCTTTCTGTGCTGTATGACTCTCTAACTTGGATGAATGCAGGGAGCTACATCCAGTCCCCCCAGGATCGGACTGTCCAAACTGCTTGTAAAGTGACACTGAACTACCAGACACCACACAGATCAGTGAAGGGTTCATACATAGACCAGGTGACGCAGGAAGGTGAGACCCCCTCGGAGCTGAATCCACTCCAGATCAGATACAAACACAAAACTTGCAGGAAATGCTTAGCAAGCCAGGCAGCATCCGTGGAGAGAGAAACAGTGTTGATGTGGCAGGTCGGAGACACAAGAGGCTGCAGATGCTGGTATGTGGAGCAACAAGTAATATGCTGGAGGAACTCAGCGGGCTGGGCAGTATCTGTGGAGGGGAGAGGATGGTTGGGGTTTTGCGTCGATACCCTACATCAGGACTGATGCCATGGTTCGATGACCTCTCAGAGATTGGAGATATTAAAGATGTGGACTTTACTGACAGTGACAGTGGAGGGTGATGTGCGACCTGGTGGTCTGATTGGACCATGGAAGTGTTTGATTTATGAGTTCCACAGAAAATATAGCACTAACAAAATGCTCTGTTATTTGTGGATGTAATGATCTCTCTCTCTCTCTCTCTCTCTCTCTCTCTCTCTCACCAGAGAACAAATACATCAGCCGTACATCCCACCTCCCCGATGGTTACCATGGCAAACCCTGGTCTGACAAGCCATGCACTGGGTGGTTACTCCCCCGGCGTTACAGGTAAGAACGTTGGCCATCTAATCCACAGCTTCAACCCATTCATTTTTGTACCTTCCATAGTGACTGGTCTCTGAACATGCTTGCTGGTGCAAATGTCATTATTTAGCAGTACAAAGTTCAACGTTGAGTGCAGCTCCCTCTACGCCATCCAATCACACTTTCCCCAGAGTCAGCCACTGAGTGAAGCACTCTCTAAAACAAAAACCTTAACTCCCCATTGCAACCGTGGCCGTTCATAGTTGGGGTTTTAAATGTTCAGTAGCCTGGGAAGAAACTGTTCCTGAACCGGGATGTCACAGTTTTCAGACTCTAATACCTTCTTCCCGATGGCAGGAATGAAATGAGATTGGGGCCAGGGTTGGTTTGGGTCTCTGATGAATCTGGCTGCCTTTTTGAGGCAGCGACTCCTGTAGATCCCTTCGATGGTGGGGAGGTCAGTACCCGTGACGGACTGGTCAGTGTTTACCTCTTTACATAATCTCCTTTGTTCCTAGGTATTCGAGTTGCTGAACCAGGCAGTGATACAACCAGTCAATATTCTCTCACATGTTCAGCTGTAGAATGTCAAAAGTGACATCAGTTCATAGATAATAATGCCAATTTGTGCAGAATAAAATCCAATTTTAATGCATCATTTGGGACTCCAACAGTGGCATTTGATGTATAAGAATGTGCTCACTGAAACCCACAGAGTCTGGAAATAATTATAATTAGAAGACAGGGAGCTCACACAAAGTTTCCTGGAGCCTCCTCACAGAGAACCAGAGACACAAGGAACTGCAGATGATGGTTTACACTAAAAGACACAAAATGCTGAAGTCTGGAGAAGAGTTCCATCCCTCTCCATGTTCTCCAGGGATGCTGCCTGACCTGCTGAGTTACTCCAGCACCTTGTGTTATGGCGCTGTACTGCCACCTCATGGTGATAGGAGGATTGTACAATCCCCGAGGCTGCCACAGACACACTGTACCCTCTCCCACCTTTCCAAATCCTCTGCTTCCCTCCCCGGTTGTTATCCAGCCCCTTACCCCAACAAATCATCACGCCCCCTCCCCATTAGCTCCAAGACAGGGAAAGCAGAGCATGTTTTATGAGCTGGGCCGTCTGGCAGTGTGTGCTGTATGTAGGGACGGGGGGTGGACAATCGTTGCACAGCAAGCTACCAGCCCCGAGCACATCCCATTCCCAATGCTGGTGCCTGAGTATTGGCTGGGTCAGGAGGGACTCCCCTTCTGTGCAACAGAATGTTTCCTGCCTGGCAGATAGGGCGCCCTGCCTACAGTCCTGTACAAACAACGGCACCTCTAACAGTATGGCGCTCCCTGCCTGCTGTTTGCTGCCCTCTACACGTGCTCCCCGCATGCTGCACTCCCCCACATGCAGCGTTCTTATAAACATAGAAAATAGGTGCAGGAGTAGGCCATTCGGCCCTTCGAGCCTGCACCGCCATTCAATATGATCATGGCTGATCATCCAACTCAGTATCCTGTGCCTGCCTTCTCTCCATACCCCCCTGATCCCTTTAGCCACAAGGGCCACATCTAACTCCCTCTTAAATATAGCCAATGAACTGGCCTCAACTACTTTCTGTGGTAGAGAATTCCACAGATTCACCACTCTCTGTGTGAAGAAACAAATTCTCATCTCGGTCCTGAAAGACTGAGAAAAATGCAGGTTCTTTACCTGCATCGCCCTCTAGATGCGGCACCCTGTACATGCGGCGCTCCCCAGCTTGTGAAGTAAAACACTGTGGAGTGTGTGTGTGTGTGCTCGGGAGAAGCTGGGACCAACTGCATCTCGATCATTCTCAGAGTGTTTGAAGCATTCCTGCCCATGTCCAGGCCAGTTCCTCCAGCGCTGGCTTCCCTCGATGGCGATTGTTAAACATCCACACCTTCCTCTCTCCTCCCAGGCTACTCGCTGACTGACAGCGCCTCAGTGTCGGCGTACAACCCGCCGGGTACAGTCCATCAGGACCAAACATCCATCTGGCACCTGCGACAACACCCTCACCTGCACCAGGGCACCCTCCAGCACCAGCCTCACCAATCACTGGGGTAAGTGAACCGCTGGGGGAGGGGGCCAGGCCACTCAGTCAGAGTCTGGAGTGGGTGGGGGACACATCAAGGACAGGGTAAGGTATTGCCAGTGCCCACAGGTGGTGGCAGACAGAACACTGGACTGAATGGCAACAGTGGGAGTAGCTATATGGCAAGATTCATTGACCAGAGAACACGCAGTTGGTCTCCAGGTTTGATGTGTTGGAGAATTAGAGTCATAGTCATACACCATAGAAACAGGTCTTTCAGCCCAACTTGTCCATGCTGATCAAGATGTCTAACTACACTTGTCCTATTTGCATGCATTTGGCCAGTATCCATCTCAACCTTTCCTATCCATGTTCCTGCCCAAGTGTCTTTTATTGTACCTGCCTCAACTACCTCCTCTGTACCCACCATCCTCTGATTGAAAATCTTGCCCTTCTCAACTTAAACCAATGTTCTCTTATTTGTGATTCCTCTACTCTGGGTAAAAGCTTGTGCATTCACCCTATCTATTCCCCACATGATCTTACGCATCTGTATAGGATCACCCCTCAGCTCCTGTGTTCCTAGGAATGATGTCCTAGCTTGTCCAACCGCTCCCTATAGCTCAGGCCCACTACTCCTGGCAACATTCTCGTAATGCCCCTGTCCCACTTAGGAAACCTGAACGGAAACCTCTGGAGACTTTGCGCCCCGCCCAAGGTTTCCGTGCGGTTCCCGGAGGTTCTCGGAGATTTTTGTCAGTCTCCCTACCTGCTTCCACTACCTGCAACCACCTGCAACCTCCGGGAACCGCACGGAAACCTTGGGCGGGGTGCAAAGTCTCCAGAGGTTTCCGTTCAGGTTTCCTAAGTGGGACAGGGGCATTAGTCTTCTCTGCACTCCTTCCAGCTTAATGACATGAATTAGCCCACCGTCCACATTCTGGCCAGCACTGGATGCAGCCATAATTCCACCTGTTGAAACACCCTGTCTCCCCACAGCCAGCTATGGGGCAGTTACATCACAGATGCCTCTAACCTCACCCAAAGACCATATGGACAGCACCAGGGCTCTAGAGGCCTTACCAAGTTGGCAGTAATGTTCCACAGGAAGCAGATTAGGAGAATTAGGGCAGAATTCCTGAGGAAGGGGCAAAACCATAAAATGCACCCAGGCCAGTCAGAGGTGGGGTCTCCTCATACGGAGAGCAGTGGGAACCTGGAGTTTTCCTCCTGAGTTGCCCACTTTGTTGTCTTTCGTCAGGGAATTAGATAATGGGCTACAGTCAAGGTAGGCTGGTAGAGTAATGAATTACGTCAGTTTCCCCTCTCCCCATCCACTGTCCTGCCCTTACCTTCCCATCACCTCTCTCCTCTCCTCTCCTACCACCACCCCACCCTTCCCCTCCACCCCCCACCTCTTCTCTATACTTTTACCACACCTAATCCTCTCCATCTCCAACCCTTCCTTCCCATTTACTCGCCCCTCCCCTCGCTGAGCCTCATTAGGGGCCAGGAACTTAAGTCAACATTCTGCAGGTTAGATTGTTCTTCTGTTGAAGGGTTGAATGAAATTTCATTAGAATTAATGAAGCATGTTTGTGTCAGAATCATAGATTTATACAGTCCCTTCAGCCCAACTCGGCCAAACTGAACAAGATGTCTAACTGATCTAGTCCCGCTAAACATGTCTGGTTAGCCTGCAAAACAAAGCTTTTCTCTGTACCTTGGCACATGATAATAATAAATCTAAACCTTTCCTTTACATGTACCTGTTCAAATGTATTTTAAATGTTTCTTATTACCTGCCTCTACTACCTCCTCTGGCAGCTCATTCCATATACCAGCCACCCTCTGTGTGAAAAGGTTGTCCTTCAAAAATCCTTTAAACCTTTCCCCTTTAAACCAAAGCCCTCTAGTTTTTGAGTCACCTACAATGGGGAAAAACTGTGACTATTCACCTTATTAATGTCCCTCTTGATTGTATAGGGTTTTGTGAGGTTACCCCACAGCCTCCTACCCTCCTGGGGTATAAAGTCCCAGCCTGGACAGCCCATCCCTATAAATCAAACCCTCCAGACTTGGTAACATTCTCCTCAGATTTTATTTTGCACTATTTCCAGGTTAATGACATCCTTTGCATGCAGGGTGACCATAATTATATGCAGTACTCCAAGTGTGGCCACAGCTGTAAACATGATGTCCCAATGCCTTCTTCACTAGTTCAATAGTACCATTCTTCACCACCCTGTCCACATGTGTTACCACTTTCATGACTCTGTGTACCAACATGCCAGGGCCGCACCACACAGGGCCCTATTGTTTATTATGTAAGTCCTACCCAGGTCTGTTCAACAACAGACACCTATCTCAAATTGAACTCCATCTGCCATTCCTCAGCCCAGTGGCCTAGTTGATCAAGATCCCATTATAATCTTAGCGAACCCTTTTCCCCACCCCTCTCTCCCTTCCTCACCTCCTCCCTCTACCCCTTACTTATTCCTTCCCCCACCCCCTCCTCTCTATCTCCCTTATCCATACCTTCCCACAACTCCCTCTCCCCTTTCCTCTTCGCCCCTCTCTCCCATTCTCTCCCTCTCCCCTCTCTCCCTTCCATTATCCCCCCCCCCCTCTCTACCTATCAACGTCCCTGACTGCACCCCCTCCCCAGTGCCTCCCTTCCGGGCACAACCCCGTTCCTCACCCCCAAATCTCTCCTCTCCATTCATCCCCACCCCAACAACCTCACCCCCACCTTCTCACCCACTCCCTCTAACCTCGGCTTCTCTGTTCCCGCAGTGTGAACCTCCCCGCCCCTTCCCCTCTTCCCTTCCCCCGCCCCTCTCCCCTCCACCCACCCCCTTCCTCCTCCCTCGCCTACTTCCTCTAACCTCTCTCTACCTCTCTCTCTCCCGCAGGGTGACCAACTCCCACCTGACCCACCCGGGCTTTCAGATGGTGAGTGTGAAGTCGGAGCGGGCCTCCCCGCACGCCGATGGCGGCGGCACCATGTACCAGCACCACGAGGCGCGGCAGCCGCTCGGCCCCTCTGATTTTACCAAGGGCGGCTACCCCTGCCCCATCGCCCTGAGCCGACCCCCGTCCGCGGAGGAGGATGAGCTGGGCGCCAAGCGGCCGCGACCGGCCGACCGCTGGGCCAGATGACCAGGGAGCGGAGCGGCGCCGCCCCGGGACTCGCCGTGTAAGCCGTGCCGCCGGCCCCTGGACCCCGGTACCGGCCGCCGGCTTTGAGCGGTGCAGAGAGTGGGGGAACAGGTTGCCTCGTCTGTCCCGACCCTCGCCAGAGCCTCAGCTGGCTGGAGGCCAAGTCCCATCCCACCGCTCCCATCCTCTCCGCACTCTTCCCTCCCACCCTACACACTCCCTGCCTCCTCCCAGCCCCTCCAAACCCCCCCCCCCCCCAGTATCCGCTCCCGGGCTGAATGCCCGCAGCCGGGACAGGCCCTGATCTCAGTTGTTGGTGGGAGCCGGACGCCCCAGTGGGGTTGGAGGGGAGGGGTAGGGTTGGGGGGGGGGGGGGGGGGGGTGAATGCTTGGGCGTCTCCCTCGACACCTGGCTCCTGGCGGACACGCTGTTCAAGCGGCGAGACTGCGGGAGCCATGGCGGCCTTGCCCGACACCGCACCCACTGGGGTGTGATGGAGAGGGTGACCGAGTGTGTAACCCACCCAGAGTGTCACAGTACGCAGCGTCACCCCCCCCCCCCCCCCCCCCAAGGGGGTGGATAAACACCGTGCCCCACCTCGGGAGATGTGATTACACCCAGTGTCACCATCCCTCCCCGACTCTCCCCTCCCACCGAGCGGCACACGCTCAACACGCGGGGACTGAGGTGGAGGCGAGACTGGGGCGTGGTGTCAGGCAATGGGATGACGGATCTGTGTGTGCGGGGTGGGACAGGCGGCCGCTTGGGGTCCGACAGTGGGCACGCACAGCTGGCAGTGTCCAGGTGACACCCTGGCAGACGGGGGCACCCTAGGGCGGTCCAACTGCAAGGGTCCCTCTGTACAGATCACCCACCAAACCAGCGCGACCTGGTCTGACAGGAGGGGGAGAGATGAGTTAGCACCGACGCAGAGAGTCCCTGGGCTACGGTACAACGTCGCAGGCGAGCGGGAAGCTGTCGGTGAAAGTATAGAGAGTGTTCGTTAAACGGCGGCCCCGAGGTTCCCTACAATCATTTGGCCGCTGCCAATTCCTCCCGGGACCTCCCGGCTCCTGACTGTTGGATGACACGAGATGCTGAAACATTGAGCTAAACACAAAGAACTGGAGGAACAACGGGTCGGGCAGCATCTGTGGTCGCAATGGGCAAGCGAAGAGTCGCGACCCTTCTTCGGCCTGGACGCGAAATATTTTCTGTCCATTTGACTTCGACATATGCTGCCTGACCCGCTGAGTTCCTCCGGCGCTTTGTCTTGTGCTCTTGACTCCTTCCTCCCGGTTTAAAGTCGGCCTGGTTTGCCAAGGGTGTTGCTTTTAGTTAAATATTGATGTTACTTTTTTTGTAAAGTGGAAGTTTCTTCGCAGTGCGAACGGACTTCCGCCACACTTTGCTCCTGTATTGTGTGGGACACAGTTAAAGCTGGGGGTGCGGGGGCGACCCATCCAAATGCCCCAGTATCTGTGTGCCCGAGCGTGAGTCTGGACCAGCGACCTGGTGTTCCACCGTCTGGCTGAATCGTGGCAGCTCGTAGCTACTGTCAAAACCCCACTGAATCCACCCCGCCCATTCCTAGCGCCACTCACCGACCGATTCCTCACCCTCCACTCCACTCCTCTCACCTTCCTTCCATTTCCGAATCATCTATTCCCCTTCCCCTTCTGCTTCCCACTGCGCCAAGACGCGGTCAATAGAACACAGCCTCAGAAGGGAAATGTTGCACAGAGGAGGGGGCTTTGCAAAGAGACCGAGAGCATTGTAGAGAGATGGGGACTGTTGCTGGGTGGAGGGAACATTGCAGAAAGATGGGGGAGCGTTGCAGAAAGGAGAGAGTGTTGCAGTGAGGATGGAGGGTTGCGGAGAGAAGGGAAATGTTGCAGAAAGGAGGGAGCTTGGCAAAGAGACCGGGAGCGTTGCAGGAAAGAGGCAGCGTTGCAGAGAGATGGGGACTGTTTCTGGGTGGAGGGAACATTGCAGAAAGATGGGGGAGAGTTGCAGAGAGATAGGGAGCGTTGCAGAAAGGAGGGAGTGTTGCAGTGAGAGGGGGGGGGGCGTGGCAGGAAGGATGGGAGCTATGCAAGAAGGAGGCAGCGTTGCAGAGAGATGGGGACTGTTGCTGGGTGGAGGGACCATTGCAGAAAGATGGGGGAGAGTTGCAGAGAGATAGGGAGCGTTGCAGAAAGGAGGGAGTGTTGCAGTGAGGGGGGGGGGGCGTGGCAGGAAGGATGGGAGCTATGCAAGAAGGAGGCAGCGTTGAAGAGAGAAGGGAGCGTTCCAGGAAGGAGGTCGTAGCGGTGAGAAAGAGGGTATTACAGAGAGAATGAATCGTTGAACGAGAAGGGAGCGTTGAAGAGAGAAGGGAGTGTTGCAACGAGAAGGCAGCGTTGGAGCGAGGAGTGGAGCGTCATGTTAGAGCCTTACAATAATGAGGAGAGGAATGCAGGAAGGGGGAGAGTGTTATGGGGGCAGGGTGTGGTTATAGGACAGGGTATAATGTTCCCTCTATTCTGACCATTACACCGCGTGGTGCCGCACCGGGTGGGGGGGGGGGGTGATTGAAGCTGGTGGGTGGGTGGGTCTGGGACTTCCATAGATATTTGGAGAGTGATGTCTGACACTCGGGGAGGGGGTCATTGTTTAATTCATTCACATACAGCCAGAGTGCGGAAACACAGAGTCTCTCGGCTCCCACCTTCCAAAGTTCCGCGCATCGTTCTTAGTCCCAACGCAAGTTTTGGAAGCTTGTGGGCCATTTGTTTCGCAATGTGACCGCGATGACTATCCATATCCCCACCGCCAGCACACGTACCTGTGTAAACCACTGGCCTTGGTTAAAGGTGGGAGGCAGAATTCTCCAGCGAAAATCACTGTTTTGTTTTATTACGTTAACTTAAAAAAATACAAATAAAGTTCTTATTTGCTGTTTTCTGCGTCCTGTGTTTGTGAACACCACAGCCGAGCACTGGAGCCATGGAGCCTGGGAGAGCGGACAGCAACTGTACCTGAAGCCTGAGGCCCTTATAGGTTTAAGGGGAAGGGGGGGAGTAGATTTAGGTGAAGGGGAAACAATTTCATAAGAATCTGAGGGGTAACTTTTTCACACACGGGGTGGTGGGTGCATGGAATAAGCTGCCAGAGGAGGTAGTTGAGGCAGGGACTATCCCAACATTTAAGAAACAGTTAGGCAGGTACATGGATAGGACATGTTTGGAGGGCTATGGATCAAACGCGGGCAGTGTAGCTGGGACATGTTGGCCGGTGTGGGCAAGTTGGGCCGAAGGGCCTGTTTCCCTACTGTACCACTCTGACCCGCCTATGGGGGTGAGGGGGGGTGGGGGTGGGGAGAATCTGCAGGGAGCAGATCGTTATAACCAAACCCTCTGAGTGTTAGACCTAGTGTGGACCCGAGGGTTTGCACTCCGTTGGCTACAACCACAACCAGTTGTGAAGCATCTTTAGCATCAGTATCCGCGGGTGTGGCAGGCACTGCCTTCGTGGGGCATTGGAAGCCTCGGATACCCAGACAGATTGCAAGACCAAGTCGCACCAGCTTCTCGTTTTCACCCAACAAACTTATAACAATGGTCTATTTCCTTTATCATCGTTACTTTTTTTGCATATCTTTCATTCATTGTTCTATATATCTCTACATCATCGTCTATATTTCCCTTTCACGAATCCTCAATCCGAGGAAGGATCTCGACCCCAAACGTCACCCATTCCTTCTCTCCAGTCTGTCCCACTGAGTCATAATACTCCAGCTTTTTGTGTCTATCTTTGGTTTAAACCAGCGTCTGCAATTCCTTCCTACGCATTGAAACAGTGTTTCTGACCCCGACGACCGTGGAACGCCACCGGACACTTCCCACGCCTTAGAAACAATCTTCCACTGCTACTCTAAGTTCCTGCTACTGTATCCGTTATCTTTCTCCGTCCTATTGCAGCCTCTTTTGTTCCTTTTCATTCATGACCAATCTATTGCACCTCACCTCAGCAATTGCCTTTTGAATGTCCATTTTAGACATCATATCAACCCCATTTCCCATCATCAACACCCCATTGCTTCATCAGTAAAACTCTTATTAGTAAAACAAGAATTGGCTTTTAAGAAATCGCCGCTGGATTCCTTTAATCAAAACAAACTTGTGCAAGTTTCTATTCATTCTATTCCTGTTTCTGCAACTGTTCCAGCAGTGAGGTATAACTGAGTTCATGGGATTATGTCTGCGCCTTTTATTGAACCAGAGTGTAATATTCGTTGCTTCCATCCCCTGGGCACCAGCCCTGAATCCACATAAGTTTGTGAGATGTTTAAGAAGGAATTGCAGATGCTGGAAAATCGAAGGTACACAAAAATGCTGGAGAAACTCAGCGGGTGCAGCAGCATCTATGGAGCGAAGGAAATGGGCAACGTTTCGGGCCGAAACGTTGCCTATTTCCTTCGCTCCATAGATGCTGCTGCACCCGCTGAGTTTTTCCAGCATTTTTGTGTACCTTATGTTTGTGAGATTGCAGGAGGAGCGAGCGGTGCCGGGACGAGGGGAGTGTTGCAGAAAGAATCGATCGTTGCAGAGAGAAAGGGGGGCTTCCTGCGTCGCGGGAAAGAGGGAGCGTTGCAGAGAGATGGGGAACGCTGCAAGGAGAAGGGAGCGTTGCGGAGAAGGTTGGAGGCAGAACCGTCTGTAATCCCGCGGAGAGGGTGCAGAGGATATTCACCAGGATGTTGCCTAGGATGGAATGTTTCAGTTACGAGAAGGCACTGAGCGGGCCGAGTTTATTTTCCCGAGAGCAGAGGAGGAACTGATAAAGTCATAGATAAAGTCATGCGGCGTGAAAATGGGCTTTTCGGCCCAACTTGCCCACACCGACCATTGTATCCCATCTACACCTGCCTATGCTTAGCCCATATCTCTCTAAACCTATCCTACCCATGCACCTGTCTAAATATGTTTTTTAAACGTTGCGATAGTACCAGCCTCAACTATCTCCTCAGGCAGCTCGTTCCATACACCCGCCATCCTTTGTTTGAAAAATTTACCCGTCAGGTTCCTATTAAATCCTTTCCCCCCTCACCTTAAAGCTATGTCCTCTGGTTCTTGAATCCCTTACTCTGGGCAAGAGACTGTGCGTTTACCTGATCTCTTCCTTTGGTGATTTTGTACGCCTCTATCATATCACCCTCCTCCTGCGTTCCAGGGAGTAGAGTCCTAGCCTGCTCAGTCACTGCCCCCCCCCCCCCCTCTCAGGTCCTGGCAACCTCCTCGTAAACCTATGCCCCTGTCCCACTTAGGAAAGCTGAACGGAAACCTCTGGAGACTTTGCGCCCCACCCAAGGTTTCCGTGCGGTTCCTGGAGGTTGCAGGTGGTTGCCGGAGGTTGCAGGTTGTGGAAGCAGGTAGGGAGACTGACAAAAACCTCCGGGAACCGCACGGAAACTTTGGGTGGGGCGCAAAGTCTCCAGAGGTTTCCGTTCAGGTTTCCAAAGTGGGACAGGGGCATTATTACTCTACACCTTTTCCAGCTTCACAGCATAAAGATATAGAACATTGAGTGAGGTGCATAGATAGGGTGGGGTAGGTGTTAGGAAGCTTCCAGCATCTGCAGTTCCTTGTGTCACCACTGGATGTCCCCGCGCACCACTGGTCCTCGTATCATCCCAACCTGCCCCAGACCAACAACTGATGTTTCCAGAGATTCTGCCGCGCTCCTTCCTGTTGCTTGACTGACTACCCTCTTGTACTGACTGTGCTTCTGCGACGGTGTTGAGTATTGTGAACATTCTATGTGGAGAGGATGTTTCCACTAGTGGGAGAGTTTGGGCACAGGCTCGGAATAAAAGGATGTATCTATAGACAGGAAATGAAGAGGAATGTATTTAGTCAGAGGGTGAATATATGGAATTATTGCCATAGGCGGCTGTGGAGGCCAAGCCATTGTTTTTTTTAAAGCAGAGATTGACAAGATTCTTGATTAGTACGGGTGTCAAAAGTTACGGGGAGAAGGCAGGAGAATGGGGTTGAGAGGGAAAGATAGATCAGCCATGATTGAATGGCGGAGTAATCCCGATGAGCCGAATGGCCTATTTCTGCTCCTATCATTTATGAACATGAATATCCATCGCCACTGCAGGGATAACGTTCCCAGAATTTTGATGACAGAGGCTGAGAGGTGACAGTTGCTATTGAGCCGAGTTTACTGACTTGTTAGCTCAACTAACATAACAAGAGAGAGAGACACACAACGAGAGAGAACTGCAGGTGCTGGAATATAGAGAAAAGCACAGCGTTGGTGGAACTTAGGAGTCAGGCAGCATCTGTGGAGGGAATGGACAGGAGTTTAAAGAGGGAATCCGGCCCAATTTAAAAAGAGAAATGATTTTGGGCACCAATAATCGAGTGACAGCAACATACTGTGAACTCGGAGCCAGATGTGGACTTTTAAAAGAGGAAATAGCGCGCTCCACCGATGCACCAAAGGCCTCACGGACTGGGGCCGCACTTTCGTTCCAAGGGCCTTCATGGAAACTCTGCAAAGTAAAGTTAGCAATTAGCTCAGTGAGGGGGTGTTCGGCAGCTCAGCGAGACGGTGGTCTTGCAGGAACGCAGCCGGGCGTAGGGATGGGTGGTCTCAAAGCCGAG
Source organism: Amblyraja radiata (assembly GCF_010909765.2). Lineage (NCBI taxonomy): Eukaryota > Metazoa > Chordata > Chondrichthyes > Rajiformes > Rajidae > Amblyraja > Amblyraja radiata. Next base: position 19,825,730 of record NC_045984.1, read on the forward strand.
GCCAAACAGAGATCCGGCCCAGTGGCTACGCCAATAGCGAACGACAACTGGTCCTCCCGGAAGAACATGAAGGGATTTACTCGGCGATGTCCGGGAGGAAAATTTCCTCAATAGCACAATGTAGGAATTCAGTGAAAGCCCATCTCACAGCCCCGAAACAACTCCCACTTTCACAACAGACACCTGTGTTTGCGGGTTGTCCCGATTGCATTTGTCTCTAGATTTCTCTCTGTCTGCATCTCTCTATCCGTTGTTTAAGAAGGAACTGCAGATGCTGGAAAATCGAATGTACATAAAAATGCTGGAGAAACTCAGCGGGTGCAGCAGCATCTATGGAGCGAAGGAAATGGGCAACGTTTCGGGTTTCGGCCCGAAACGTTGCCCATTTCCTTCGCTCCATAGATGCTGCTGCACCCGCTGAGTTTATCTCTATCATTTCTTACATTCCCTCCGCTCCTTTCCACAATCCTTTCCTTTCTTCCTCTCTAGTTTCCCCGTTCCCTCTCTCTCTCTCGCCCTTTCTCTCGCTCTTTCTCTCTTCCTCCATCTCAGACTTGTTCCCCTGTTTTGCGGAGCAAAGTTGCTCCTGTAGAGTTTGATGAACAACAGTCCCGCTCTTGTGGTACCTAATGTCCCCACGGCCCGCCGTTATCCGAGGCTCCCGTGCGCCTCTCCATTCCAGCCTGGAGGTGTTCCTGAGAGGCGAGGGGTCACAATGTGTCGCACAGTCCTACCGCAGTGGCCCTGTCCCACCACATCGTGTGGAGTCTTGGTCACTCCAGACCTGGGTATATCTCGTTGTTGCCTACCCCCCCCCCCCCCCCCCCCCCCCTCCAATTTGGGCAGACCTCCATCCACCAGTGAGGCCGAAGCCCAGGTATGTAAACACAGCCATTTCTGCACCGTGAACGCACAGGCCACCAGAAACCATCGCCTCAAGATGACGGTACATAATTTACACATATATTGTCTAGACGCTGGTGCTCGCTAATTCATGTCTAGCTGTGTCCCACATCAGCAGAGCCCACACCTGCCGCCCTCATCTTCCCGCTGCACGGAGCCGACTCCCCCCCCCCCCCCCCCACCCCCACCCCCCCCCCCACCCCCACCCCCCCCCCCCCCCCCCACCCCCAACTTCTCCGCCCACTCCCTCCTATCCCAGGGCAGGGCTAGCTATTTCGGGAAGATTTGTGGTGGGACGCGTTTCTCTGCACGTTGTCTGAGATGGGGCTTCTATAAAGGGGTTCCCTTCACCCTGTGTCGTAGTTTTTACTCTACAACCCACCACCCATCACCTACCCCACCCCTTCCGCCGCTTCCCATCCGATTTCGAAACGGAAACTCAACTGTTATGGTGATAATATTCACACGAGGGTCGCATTCCCACCTCGGAATGCGTGAACCCCCCCCCACCCCGGGGATCTCGGGCCGACTTGCCGACCAACATGCCCCATCTACACTGGTCCCACCTGTCTCCGTTTGGCCCATATCCCTCTAATCCCTGTTGCATCTCCTGCGGTTGCAGGGGAAAGTACCTGGGAGGGAGTGGTTTGGGTGGGAAAGGACAGTTGACCAGGGAATTGTAAGGGAAGGGTCTCTGTGAAAAGAGGGGGTCCCCTTCTTCCATTATAGATTAGGCTCTCACTTGGGTCTCTTCGATATCCTGCAGCTCCGCTCTTACTCCCCCTCCCCCCATTCGCAACAAGGATAGAGTCCCCCTTGTCCTCACCTTCCACCCCATCAGCCATCGCCTACAGCGTATAATCCTGCGACACTTTCGCCACCTCCAACGGGATCCCCCTACTGGCCACATCTTCCCATCTCATCTACTGTATCCGCTGTTCCAGGTGTCAACTCCTGTACATCGGCGAGATCAAGTGCAGGCTCGGCGATTATTTCGCAGAACACCACTGCTCAGCCCGCCTTAACCTACCTGATCTCCCGGTTTCTCAGCACTTTAACTCCCCCTCCCATTCACAATCTGACCTTTCTGTCCTGGGCCTCATCCATTGTCAGAGTGAGGCCCAGCGCAAATTGGAAGAACAGCACCTCATATTTTTCTTGGGTAGTTTACACCCCAGCGGTGTGAACATTAAATGTCTCTAACTTCAAATAGCCCTTGCTTTCCCTCTCGCTGCACCCCCTCCCCCTTTCCATTTCTCCCACCAGTCTTACTGTCTCTGACTACATTCTATCTCTATCCCGCCCATTCCCCTGACATCAGTATGAAGAAAGGTCTCCCCGGGGCGGCCCAGCCCGAGGGAGGAGCGGCGCCCATGTCGGGGCGGCCCAGCCCGAGGGAGGAGCGGCGCCCATGTCGGGGCGGCCTGGCGCGAGGCTGAGACGGTAACGGTACTCACGTGAGGGCGATCCGGCTCGGGGCTGGAACGGTGCTCCGGTGGCTGGGACGGCGTTCTGGCGGCGGTGGCCTTAGTCCGGGGTTCGGCCGCGGGCCAGCGGCTGCGTCAGCAGGACTGGTGGGCGGCAGCTTCGACCACCCCGGGCCGCGTTTGAGCCGCGGGACAGTTGTAACATCGTCCGGGGGGTATCGCCTCAGCGCAGAGGGAGAAGAGGAGGGAAGAGACTGGAGACCTAAGACTTTTGCCTCCATCACAGTGAGGAGATGTTGGGTGAACTCACTGTGGTGGATGTTAATATGTGTTTATTGTTGTTTTTTATTGTATTGTATTGTATGTATGACTGCTTCAATTTCGTTCAGACTTCGGTCTGAATGACAATAAAGGCTATCTAATCTAATAATCTAATAACCTGTAACGTCACCCATTCCTTCTCGCCAGAGATGCTGCCTGTCCCGCTGAGTTACTCCAGCATTTTGTGTCTATCTTCGAGCCTGTTTTCATGCTGGATGACTCTATTACCTTCTAGTGCCCTCTGCTGGGCTGAGTGGGTGCCACTCCCATTGGCCCTTGTGTTCAGGACGGCTGCTGACTACAGTCCAATTGGCCAGGAATGGAGAGGGAGTGATGGAGACCAGCCCATAGTTATGGATGCCCATTCGGGTGAGTGGGATGTAAGGGTTGGGGTAGTGCAGAGATTGTGGGAGTGATTGGGTAGTGAACTGGGGTTGAAGGTACAGGAGCCTGAAGACTGCAACAACCAGGTTCAGGAATAGCTACTTCCCCACAGCCATCAGGCTATTAAACTTGGCTCGGACAAAACTCTGATTATTAATAACCAATTATCTGTTATTTGCACTTTATCATTTTATTTATTCATGTGTGTATATATCTATATTACGGTATATGGACACATTGACTTGTTTTGTAGTAAATGCCTACTATGTTCTGTGTGCTGAAGCAAAGCAAGAATGTCATTGTCCTATCAGGGACACATGACAATAAACTCACTTGAACTTGAACTTGAACTTGAGACTTGGACAGGACTTCCAAGTCCCATATTGGGGACCAATGGGTAGAAGGCTGCCTCTGGTGCTGGAGGTGAGTGAGTAGGAAGATAAGTTGTTGAGCAAAATACAAAGTGCTGGAGGAACTCAATGTGTCCGATAATAACTATGGAGGGAATTGGATAGTGAAAACTTCTGGTCAGGACCACTCCTTCAGTTTGATGCTGTGTGACTAGCTGAGTTCTTCCAGCAGTTTGCAGATTGCTCAGGATTCCAGCATCCGGAGTCTCTCGTGTTTTCATTTTCTGCCTGCGGGATCTTGCTGTGTAATGATTAATTGGCATTGTTGGTTATCTACGAAAGATCCAAAGGCAATGTAACGCCCTTAATGAATCAGAATTCCTTCATTCTACCAGTTAATTTTCACTTTGAGAGCCTCCTGTACTAAAAGGATGAAATCAAGGGGTATAGTCTTTAGCCGCAGTAAACACAAACCAGTTTCCTTCACTTTGCTCTAGTCTGAGACAATAATCCAGCTCCAAGTGAATAATTAACATCTCTGACTTGATGTTACTGAACTTAAACCATCCTGTCTATCTCTGCATTAATTAATGTTAATGATGCTATTTTCAATTCATTAGTAACTCATTCCTGGAAATAAAGATGGCCTCAAACTGAAGGCATTCTGTGGAAAAATAGAGATGGGGAGAAAATATAGAACATAGAGCCGTACAACACAGGAACAGGCCATTTGCTCCACAATGTCTGTGTGAACATCTCAGATTTAAACATCTCCTCTGCCTGCACATGATCCATATCTATCCTTTCACTAGTGCATATAATCCATGTGCCTGTACAAATGTCTCTCATGTCGTAACTGCCTCCACCGTCACACCTGGTAGTGTGTTCCAGACACCCACCACTCTCTGTCTAAAACTTTGCCCTCTCACCATTAAGCTACGCTTTCAGTCTTTGATATTTCCGCCCTGGGGCAAAGGTTCCGACCGTTTACCCTATCTATACCTCTCATTATCTCTATTAAAGTATTTCGTATTTGCTTCCACCACCACCACCACCACAGGAAATGTGTCCTCAGCCCCCACCACTTTCTGTATATAAAAATTGCCTGGCACATCTCCATTAAACATTCCCCCTCTCATCTTATAGCTGTGCCCTCAAGTGTTGAACAATTCCACCCTGGGATAAAGGTTCTGACCATCTTCTCTATCTACGCCTCTCAATTTTATATACTTTTATCAAGTCTCCCCTCAATCTACCACGTTCCAGTCATCCATTTTTATCCAACTTCTCCCTCTTGCTGAAACCCTCTAATCCAGGCATAATTCTGGTAAACCTCCTCTGCACCCTCTCCAAAGCCTCGACATCTTTCCTGTAATGGGGTGACTAGAACAGCAGGCAAATACTTTGGTGGAGTGACATTAACTTTCCCCCAGTTAACCTTGTGACCGCCACTTCGCTTGTCTCCCTTGTGCAGGGCCAGCATTTGGCTTGCCACGGTCAGGCTACTCTGGGTTAATTGTACTGACTCCTCATGTGGTTTGAGGCTGACACTGACGTAGGAATCATTCCCACTTCCATCACTCACATCAAATTAAAAAAAGTGTTGATTATCTGACACCTGAGGTGTAAAAAAATTATTTAAGAATTCAAATTGTTATCTCCAACACATTTTGCTTTTGCTGTTCTCTGTTCAGTTCATACAAAGAGCCTCGGTGTAGACTGCCCACAGGAGCCATTTATGTCCATGTCACTGCGAATGAATCCCAGTCATGCAGACTGCAACATCTCCACTTTTAATTTCGACAGACGCTCAATTAGAGAAGATTTAAGGGCATGCATTAAAATCATGTTGTTGTATGCCACAATACGTTCCAGTAACTGGGGAATAGATAGGGTAAATGCACAAATTATTTTAGGGGTATCAAGAACAAGAGAATATAGGTTTAAGGTGAGAGGGGAAAGATTTAGAAGGAATTTGAGGGGCGATATTTTCATACAAAGGGCAATGGGTATATGGACCGAGCTGCCCGAGGAGAGAGTTGAGGCAAGTATATAACACCTATACCACAGTCAGACAGGTACATGGATAGGAAAGGTTTAGAGGGATATGGGCCAAATGCAAGCAGATGGGATGAATTTAGATGGGATATTTTGTTTGTATGCTAGTCAGTCAAATCACATTGTCGATGAGTCCAATCAATACATAAACTTACAATAGGTAGCGCAACGACGAAAAAAAGAGTCCAGAATATAGACTCAGTAAATCAGACAGCATCTGTGCAGGGAAATGGGCAGACGCATTGGTCCATTCCATCCACAGATGCTGCCTGACACAATGGGTATCTCCAGCACTTTGGGGGGGTTTTTGCTCAGAATTCCTGCATCTGCACATGATTGAGCCCCTGAACTGGTCACTGGGGCACGCACTCAGTCCTACTTAATTTATTCTGATGCTTTGTTTCCTGTCTGTGCACCAATTCTCAGCAGAAGTTGATTATCCCCAGACACCTGAGCTGTAGTTTTGCACACTATCCTCTTCCAATGGGCCTTGTCAAAAGCTTTATGAAGGTCCAAATACACCACTTCCACTGGTTCGCCCTTATCTTTTGTGCCAGTTACATCCTCCAAAAAAACTCCCTGCAGTGCTCTGGAATGTTTATTACCAGACACCGGCATTGATCAGCTTTTAGCCCCATTAATTCCTCAGCACCGTTTCTTTACTGACACTGATTTCCTTCAGATCCTTCTTCTCTGCAGCCTTGGTTCCCCAACATTTCTGAAACTTTACTTACATCCTGCTTTCTGAAAGAAGAAATATGTTTATTTGTTGCAGCATGTCTGTTCCAATGATATTTTCTCCCATTTTTGACTGTAGCTGACCTACATTTGTTTCTACTAACCTTCTTCACTTTGTCTCAAGATGTTTACAGTCAGTTATCTTTTCAATTTACTCTCATACTCCATCTTTGCCCTTTAATCGATTTTTGAACCCCTTTGGTGAATTCTAAACAGCTGATGCTCCCAATCCTCAGGCCTGCTGCTTTGTCTGGAAATTTTCTGACAACTTCTTCTCTTTGAATTGGATACTATTATCGGTTTGCTTTGTAAGCCATGATTGACTCCTCTAATCTGATTTATTTTAGTCAGAAATTAATAATTGCCATAGTTCACATATACATTCTTTAAATGTTTCCCATTCCCTATCCCCCCCCCCCCCCCCACCGCCCCCAACCTATTTAGTAATGTTCCCCAAACTACTGCAGTCAATCTAAGCCTTGCACCATCCTTGGTTCAGGTTCAAGACCTTAGTTTCTCATACTGGCACCTCACTCTACATCCAAAGGAAGAATTTTATCATGTTATGATCACTCTTTCTTAAAGGATTCCACACAAGATTGTTAATTATTCCGTTCCCAATGCTCAATGCTCAGTCGCGATTAGCCTGTTCTCCAGTCAATTTTTCATCACAATTATAACCATATAACCATATAACAATTACAGCACGGAAACAGGCCATCTCGGCCCTTCTAGTCCGTGCCGAACACTTATTCTCCCCTAGTCCCATCTACCTGCACTCAGTCCATAACCCTCCATTCCTCTCCCGTCCATATACCTATCCAATTTATTTTTAAATGATAAAATCGAACCTGCCTCCACCACTTCCACTGGAAGCTCGTTCCACACAGCTACCACTCTCTGAGTAAAGAAGTTCCCCCTCATGTTACCCCTAAACTTCTGTCCCTTAATTCTCAAATAATGTCCTCTTGTTTGAATCTTCCCTACTCTCAATGGAAAAAGCATACACGTACATACACGTGTATATACTCCAATTTACTCCATCTGCTACTTCACTTACTAATACAATCTATGGTCTATAGACACTTCCCAAACATCATATACGCTTTGATGTTTCTTAACTCCACCCATTCATTGGACCTGATTCGAGACCCTTGGACTATTTCTGATTTATTGGACTTTATCTTGCACTAAGCATTATTCACATTATTCCCTTTATCGGGTATTTAAGAAGGGACTGCAGATGCTGGAAAATCAAAGGTACACAAAAATGCTGGAGAAACTCAGCGGGTGCAGCAGCATCTATGGAGCGAAGGAAATAGGCAAAGTTTCGTCCCGAAACATTGCCTATTTCCTTCGCTCCATAGATGCTGCTGCACCCGCTGAGTTTCTCCAGCATTTTTGTGTACCCTTTATCATTGTATCTGAGTACACCGTGGATGGCTACAATGTAACCATGTCGTTTATTTCCGCTGTCCAGTTGATACGCAACAAAAGCTTTTCACTTTACCTCGGTACACGTGTCAATAAACTAAACTAAACTGATTACTTTTTGTGCTTTATTCAGCCAATGCCCTTCCTCAACATCACGTTGATTTCCTCTTTTACTAACAACACAACTTTGTGTCTGTCCTTCCTGCATATTAATTTCCCACTGGTTGTTTGACCCCATCCATGGTACCATGTCTTCATAACAGCAGCAATATTATAACCACGTACATTATTATTTGTTATCTACCCTTGCTATGAGCACTCTGTGTATTAAAGGATAAACCTTTAGAACTTGCCTTTGTAACATTGTTAGCCATCTTAGTCTTTTATTGCACTGTTCTCCCTTTGCTTCTCGTGATTATTTTATCTCCTTTCTACTTTTAATCATTCATTCCTTTACAGTTTTTCCTCCCTTCATGTCCCCCTCTCACTCCCCGGCTTAAGTTCATTTCACCCGCACCATTTTAGTTCAAACCCTCCTGCACAACACAAGCCAAACTCGCTGAGGACTTTGGTCTTGGTCTGGCCTTATTGTAACCATCCACTTTGTACTAGTCCCACCTTCCCCAGAAACCATTCCCATGTCTCAGGGATCTGAATTACTACTCCCACCCCCAAAAAAACCACATTTATCAGAGCAAATTCAAAATGCTGGAGGAACTCAGCACTTCAAGAGTCAAGAATGTTTAATTGTCACATATACTGACAACGGAACATTGGAATTCTTACTTGCAGCGGTATAACAGGCTCATACAAACAATACACATTGATCATACATAAGAAACAAAATCAACAAATCAATAACAACAATACGAATGCAAAAAAAAATGCAACAGAAGCCCATAGTCTTTAGAGCAACCAAAGTCCATAGAAGTTCATCGTTGAGGTTAGTATTATGTCGTTTTCAGGACCCTGATATTTGTTAAGAAGAAGCTGTTCTTGAACCTGGTGGTCTATACCTTCTTCCTGATGATAGGAGTGAGATGAGCGTGTGGCCAAGGTGGTATGGGTTTGATGATGTGGCCCTTTTTGATGTGCCCCCCCTCCCCATGTAAATCCGTTCGATAGTGGGCAGGTCAGAATTTGTAATGGATCAGGCAGTATCTACCACTCCCTGCAATCTCCTTCATTCCCAGGCATTTGAGTGTCAAATCAGGCCGTTCAATGGTACTTTATTGTCACTCTACCTAAATACAGTGACATTCCTTTCATGCATAGAGATCAGTAAAAATCTTACAATACACAGGTACAATCATAATTAAGTACAAAGGTGCTTAGGTATACATAGGTAAGATGCAACCGTGGTGAATTGGGGACCTGGTGAAGATATCGGTTGACCTGAGCTCCAACCGACAGGTGTCAGTGTACGTTAAACGTCAAGTTGAGAAATTATTGGCAGAAATGTAGCAATGTTAACTCTGGGGCCTCGCTCACTGGAACACCCCGAGTTAAGGGACTTTACAAGATGCAAACCGCCCCCTCCCCCCCCCCCCCCCTAAAACAAAGCAAATAATTATTTCAGAAAAACTGTCGATTTCAGGCCTGGAAGTCGGTTTGTCGTTTATTTTAAAATAATTCAATATAACTTTTCACTGTGGAGGAAAAATGAACTACTCCGAACCGGGAATATCCCCGGCTTTAGTTGCACGCTTGTAGTTTGAGTAGCCTGTCTCTAATATATAAAAATAACTCCTATGGTGGGGGGAGGTGGGGCGAACTCAGCTGGTAAAATTATTAATGGATCAACACCTGAAATCTATAACCCTTTGTTAAAAAATGCATCGCTATATTTTTTTGTTATGCGGGTCCATTTGGGTTTTCAGGGAGCATCATTTAAATCGCTTTTTTACTGGGATATTTCGAAGAAAGTTACTGACTTTTTAAAAACACCGAAATCCATTTTCCCGGTGTAAAAGAATAGGATTGCAACATAAATAATCTAGAGAAAGAGCGGGTGTTGTAGTTGAGCGAGAATCATCGCTCTCCACTCGGAGTTTGCTACTAACCCGCCGCCCACGACTCCTGCCCGCAGAGCCTCGGGGCAATATTCTATCCGCCTTCTTCCTGGAATCCTTGTTCCAAAAAAAAAAATCAATTTCACGAATTATAAAATGTCAAGATTTAAATATAGGTAGACAAAACTTTTTTTTGTATTATTAATCCTCGCGTTGTAGAAATCTCAATGAAATAAATTTTTAAATCACCTTCATCGCTGAATATACATTTTATGTAGAATTTAAAAATTCAAAGATAGCGAAAAATGTTGTTATTTGTAACACTAAAACTAAACATGTACATGCAAATGTTGAACACATACTTTCATAGTTTCATCTGCTGCATCTGTGGTAAAACACGTTAGAAAACACCATTTAAAACTACCTCGTCTTTTACTCGTTTACGCGGGATTGCTGCGACTCTGAACTTCACATATTTTAATTTCTAAACACTCCACACACCCTGAATCGATGCGATGCAGCGAGGTTGCGGTGTCGTTAGCTTGGCCGCCTGTGCACCAATTACACTAAATCCTTCATCCCTCTCCAACCCGCTTACAATTAGTTTTCTGTCTCCAAAATGCGACAGGGGTCATGTGCCCGCACTCGGACGCTCTCTGGAAGCGATTCCTGCGGATTGTTGGAGCTGTATTCTCATTCTTTGAGAGCGCTGGACCCTCTGCTCAACGCTCCTGTGCCTAACTCTGTCGCCGTTCTCAATCCTGCCTTCTCCTGGGGTAATACAAAGCGCTGAATTCATTCCCATTTGCAAAGATCAGAACTTGTCCATTTAGGCCGAAGTTTATTAAACACGATTAAATAATTCTATTAAACTCGAACCTCGTACATGTTTTTCTACAAAACGAATGTCCATATTTTAATCCCAAAATCTTTTGTGTTAATCTGACGAAAACAAAACAAAAAATAATCACAGTATGACATTTCGTTACTGTCTCGAGTTAAAGTTGGGTCTCGCCGTGATTCGGTGATGGATTTCCAAAGAGAAGCGAATTCTATTGCATGTTAATATGAACTATTATTCGTTGTAGAATTTAGACGTTGGTTTTTAAAAGCATGATGTTTTTAACAATTACTTGAAAAAAATCTAAAAATAATTTGATGATAAAATAAAATTGAGCAGAATTGCAACTCAACAGAATTTTCGAATGCCTTGTATTTGGTGAATGTCTCGCACTTTGCGTCTATTATTTTCATAAATTCACCAAACACAACGGCCAGGCAACGTCTCCGGAGAAAAAATGAAGGGTGACGTTTTGGGTCGGGACCCTTCTTCAGTCTTATGAAAAGAAACCCCTGTCTTTTTTTAAATTGAAATACTAGTGCGTTTTATCAATAATAGAATGAGAATGAAAATCGTTAAATTCGCACAAATATCATGAGTTGAGAAGAGCGGTACCGCGGGTGTTCAGCGAGTCTCTGCCCAGATTCACCTTGTTTCCGATGATATGGCAAACTGCCCTTATTCTAGATTAGTTAGCTTGTAAATTGCGACGCTTTTCTTAAAACGCATTTCTTCAGTCAAATTTCAAATGTCATTCTTGCAATTAGAAAGTGTCGCGACAAGGAGCTGCAGACTTCGGTTTTCAAAAAGATAGGCACAAACTGCTAAAATAACTCAGCGGGTCAGGCAGCATCTCTGGAGATGTTTTGGGCCGGGACCCTTCTTCAGATTCATTGTGGGGGGGGAGTAGGAGAAAGCCTGGCGCGTGATACAGGTGAGGGGATGGGTTTGGACAACGACCATAGAAAGGTGTGAGATAAGGATTGAAGAAGTGAGAAATATTAAACCAGAGGAAGGAATATAGTGGGTGGGGGTGAAGGGGGGAGGGGGGGGGGGGGTTAAAAACGGTGCGCAGAAAGGAACTGCTGGTTTAAACCGAAGATAGACACAAAGTAACTAAGTGGGACTGGCAGCATCTCTCGAGAAAAAGGATGGGTGACGTTTTGTGTAGGAACCCTTCTTCAGAATGCAACAAAAAAAAAACTACACTTAAAAAAATGATTGATTGTAGTCTATTAACCTAAAATTGGAGAATTCAATGTTCATACGGTTGGGTTTTTACAAATAGAAATTGTGTGGGAGCCTCAGACCCAAACATGATCAGAACTTCACTCCTTGAGCTTCTGAAGGATCTGGCCTTCGGCCCTGCGCCTTCCACCTGCCCCGCGCCACTCTCAAGCGGAACACCTACACCCGTTACATAGACTCTCCAACTTTTCCATGCCCGATAATTAACATTGTATCTGTGGAAGCATTTCAGGTGAAGGTTATTGGAGTATTTGCAAAATATATAAATATGCTACTGTAAAGGTATAAATGTGCTACTGTAATATATATAAATGTGCTATTGTTCGTGCACGGGTGTTTAAGGGGATGTACCGTACATTTTCTAAAGCACAAACAGAAACACAATGTGACTGCTTACTGGGAGTGCCTGCTCCCGGCACCGTCTCCCCGCAGGTGAGATCACAATGTGACTTCACCTGGCCGGGACTGACGTGGGGACGTTTGGCTTTCAGGTTGCAGGATGTCAAGTAGTGATAATGACCGCGGCTCCCGCCCCTGGGACTGTGCACCGCCAGTCCTCCCCCTCGAGGTCTCTCGCACCAATTGATTTGACCTCCTGCTTTACAACCATTTAACACCAGGGCGGTTAACAAGAAATGGGGCCAAGTTGGGGGGAGGGGCTGAGTGCGCGCTGCACTTCCGGACGGCCAGTGGAATGGGACTGGACACTGGGGACTGGCCGAAGGCACGGGGCGTGTAAGCAACACCTCACCTGGACACTGGGACTCACAAAAATACACACATTGCTGTAGTACCTAGAACATGGATAGCTGACGTTTCGGGTCGGGATCCTTCTGCGGACTGGGATTAACTGAAGGCACGGGACACGTGGGCAGAGGCCCACCTGAACACCATTCCTCCCACACCGATTTTTCAACACCCAGTCACAGAAAAATCACAAAATGCAAAGTTCAGAGAACGTACAAAACAACTATGTGGTTCTGGAACCTGAGACAGAGACTTACAGACAGCATTCAATCGTCTATTTTATTTAAATGAAACCTATACACACATATTGTGTAAGAAGAATGCTAGTTTAAACCGAAGATTGACTCAAAAAGCTGGAGTAACTCAGCAGGGCAGGCAGCATCCCCGGAGAGAAGGAATGGGTGACGTTTCGGGTTGAGTCTGAAGAAGGGGCTCAACCCGAAACGTCACCCATTCCTCTCCAGAGGTGCTGCTTGTCCCGCTGAGTTATTCCAGCTTTTTGCATCTATCTTCAATACACACATATTCGTCTGTTCTACAGTTTTAATATCATTGCAGCACTCAGCAGGTTCAGAGGTAAAATAGTCCCATATAATGGCACTTCTCTCGAGGGGACATTTCCATTTTATTTGAGAGGAATTGGGAGGAAGTTTACGGCGGTCACATACAATCGGATATCTCCGAATTGTATTGTAATTTTCCGTTTAGAAATATATTCCAACGCACCAAGCCATCATGAGAGAAGTTTGAAAAGTATAGAAATATATTTTAATGCTTGCAGCATCGTGAGGTAACTGCTGGTAGCCGGGTGACCCCGACAGACTTTAAATATGTGCAATATATGTGATCGGTTTAAAGTCTGGATCAGGGCCTGTTTAAAGGCGAGTTCTGTACACACGTGCCCATCAGCGCTGAACGTTGCCGCTTTAGCTCTTCCCTGCACTCAGACCCTCGTTTCCCCTTATTTTTGTGACCAATAGAACTGGGATGACAAAAATAGGGGCACGTATCAGGGATAAATTCCCTGCACAAGTAACCCTAACCTAGGCCTACCTTAGAGAATCATAAGTGTTCCTTTGTACCCTATGTCGGGCTCTATTGAAAAGTGGTCGCTCTGAAAAAATATGTCAAATTCGCCGGTATGTTTGATGTTGTGTCACGCTGATATACATTCGGTGTCGCCGCCAAGAATTTTTTAAATGTGTAAAATATTTCCCATCCCATTCTCTATCGCAATGTAATTGTGTTTTTTTTAGAAGATAAACACAAGTGTTCTGTTGTGTTAATGTTCAGTGTTAAGTGTGAATTAAGTGCCTTGCTGCAGGACACCGATATATCCGTGGTTTACAACCACTAAAACATAATTTAATTAATCAGTCACCCGTGGCTTTTGCCTTATTCCGAGAGGTGCAGCGTTATTTTTTAATATTTTTAGGCCAGTTTACACATTCTTGTTAAAATCGCATCTCAATTATTTTTCTTTAAACATATCATTCTATAAAATTGCGAGTTTGATTTCAGTTTGAAAAAAAAATACAAGGACGAGGATTTGCAACGTATTTGAAATGTTATTTTGAACTTGACTTTCAGGGGAGCGAGTGTTTTACAAACCTCCCCTCGGCAGTAGGTTCGTCAAACCTGCACCATTTCAAGGTCACTTCATTTGTCGATATTTTGATGCTCTTGGTGGTTACTTTGTTCGACCCCCTTCTTCCTCCATCCCCGTTTAAATCGGCACTGAACAAGCACTGGTCCAGGAGCCCAGAGCTAAAAGGACAAGATTTTTTTAAATCGGCTGAAATAAAACCCAATTCTCTTTCGGAAATTCTTTATTTTGATCGCAACATTTCCCTCTCGGGAAAATGGTTACGAGGCACAAATAAAATGAGATTTATACAATGACCCGCTTCTCGCCCTTGCAGGGGGAAGTTCACAGGTAAAGTCCATCGTTGCCCTGATCCAACTGCCCGGGGCTCCAGGTCACCACAAGGACTGCCTGCAACTCAAGTTAAGGAAGTGTTCGCCGTTTACAGACCCGCATTGTCGCATTAGCACCGATGAAGAATATAATTCTGTGTTTTATGCAGGCTTGGGTCAAATTTTCACTCTCCAATCTTGTATTGATAATAAGTTCCCAATTTTAAGTATTATCGAGGTCGGGTTGTATTGAAATTGATTAAATGGATGGTGGGATAGGGGGGTAGGAGTGGAACAGCGAGTCCGTGGATCGGGACATTTCTCCCAAATACCTCTATTGAAATCCCATGTGTGATATTTTAATTTAGCATTAACTTGCGCTGAGGATGGAAAACGGGTTTGCTGATTGAAATATTCTCCCATCCTTGCGGTAAAGATTACAGATATTCCTCCATTAGACATTCCTTCAACGTGCAGGGCACGCAAAAAATATCCTAAAATATATCAACGTTCGCCGTATAACGGGGCGGTAAAAGACGTTTGAACTTCCACGCACACTGACGCAAACGCGTAATCACAAACGCGGCGAATTTTTGGGAAGATTTCTCCCACCATGGCTGATATCATAATTTGCATTAAAATATCGTGCTTTAAACCTCTCTTGTGTTGCTTGCACTCGGGGCTTGTAGCACCGCCCGCGGGGTTTGGGGGGAATACGCTGGGAGCCAACAGCAAGGTACAGAGACAATCAGAGATACGTCTGTCTTTAACCTCACGTCGGGCAACGTGACCCAAAGCTCCGCTTCCAATGCTCTCTCTGCCTTGTTGGAGCAAGCCTATCTCAGTGTGATCTCGGCGGCAGATTGTGCAGGTTCCCCTCACCCCATGCCCCAGCAGCAGAGAAGGAGGTTAGGAGGAGATGGGGGTTGGGGGACAGGCAGTGAGAAAGGCAAATACATGTTGTACACGCTCGCCAGGGAACAGCCCGGCTGCATCGTTTCAACGATAGAGTGAATTGTAGCTGGATGCCGGCTGTGAGCGGCTGTGAACGGCTGTGTGTGTGCGCGCTGTTTTAAAGACCAAATGTATTTATCTGAAGGTAGTACCAGGTGATGAGGAATTGCAAAGGTAGCTCGGACGGAGGCCGAGAGAGAGAGAGAGAGAGAGAGAGAGAGAGAGAGAGAGAGAGAAAGAGAGGGAGAGAGAGAGAGAGAGAGAGAGAGCAGAAGAGAGAGTACGATCTCAATATCCGCGCTCTCTCTCTCTTCTATTCTCGAGCTGTCTCTCTCTTCACTCCTACGCTCTCTCTCTCCATCCTCGCTCTATCACTCGCGACTAGGGCGGTTTTGCGTCTCCACATGTCCAGGACGTGCCATGCGATCTCTGCTTCATTAACGCGCTGCCAACTGTTGGGATTAATATACAAAGCAGATAATCCAGACAGGAGCGCGCTCTCATGGTAAATGCTTCTGCCAGTTGAAGTCTCGGAAGAGAACGTCTTCCCATCCAGATCCGCAAGGACATGTTGGCGCATATTTCATTTCCACCCAAATGAGTGTGCAGTGTAAGGCGTGAAGGGGGTAGAGGAAATCTGATCCCGCAGAGAGCGAACAATGGGCATCACTTCATCCGGACAATGAATTGCCAGTTTGGCTGCTTGTATTTCTGGACACGTCCACAGCAGTTTGGATTCCAGCGCGGACTCCCAGAGACCTGGGACAAGTTGTGTGAGAAAACGAGAGGCAGCCGAGGAGGGGTGGGTGTCGTGGGCGAGCGGCCGAGTTGCATCTCTTGTCTACTTTCTGCCCCCACTTTGGGCATCTGTCCAACTCGGCCACGGAAAAGAGACCTAAAACAAGACAAACAAGATCACCTGTCACCGGGAGGAACACGCCGACTCAGTCAATGATGCCCCCGTCTTCAATGAATTACCTGCGAGAACTCGTGGCCGTAAAATTCCATTCGTCAAAATCATGTGAGTTACACGAGCTTTTTCTTCATTAAGTCTCAAATTTAAAGGTAAATTAGGGGGGGGGGGGGGGGGGGGGGGGGGGGGGGGTGGGGGGAGAAAGTGGCATTGACCGGAGCTGTGCTGATTAGTTAATTTGGGAAACTGCAATTAGACTCAGGGGGACAGCATTGAGAAATTGAGCGAAAGAGATCAGCGATATCCTAGCAGCGAAAGTTTATCACGGGTCTGGTTATTTGCCGGTAAATACTCGGGGGCAGAAAATTGAGCTATTTCTGCATGGGCAAATATATCAACATTTTTTTTTTGTCAAAGCGCGGAATTTCTGCTCAAGCGGCACAGAAACTAGCAAAGGCCCAAACAACTTGTGTCGTTGACAAACCCCAGTTGTCTTAATAATCATCAGTTCATGGGAAAATTCCGCGGAGGGCCTCGCTCTGCGCTAGCGTGACACCAGAACCCGTTGTCCGGCCAAATTCAATTCTGACAGACGCATTATTATGTTAATATCTTCCTCTGTGCTGTTGAACTTGATTTTGACTTCCTCCATTGCCAACGATTTTTTGCGGTCACTTGCTTGTTAAGAAGAGAGAGAGATAAAAAAAAAAAAAAGCCCTCACTCTCCTGGGAGTAGCGTGTGAAATTAAAATATTCTGAATCAGTCCTGTCCTTTTATAATCAAGTGTGTGTGTCTGTGTCTGTGTGTGGAGGGGAGGAGGGGGCAGGAAAGGGAAGGAATGGGTTGGACAACATTTCAAAAGGCATCAAGTCTGTCTGCACCGTTTTGAAGGCGAGCATTCAGATAATGGAGTAAGGAGAACGTAACATTTCAAACTGAAATCTGTGTGCTATCCAGCGACATTTGGAGTTCGTGGGTGTGTGTGTGTAGAGGGTCTGTGTTAAAGTTACACCGCATTTGACCAGTGCTCCATTTATTCAAGCCGATCACCACGGTCACATTCTGACCGGCAAAATCTTTCACCAGCCAAACATCTCTCTTGTGAAATGCGAATTCTCCATTATACCCTGCACCAGAAGGTAAGATAATTGGCGGGAGTTTGTCAAACGGAATTGGCCGAATTAATACCATCTAACAACGGTAGCAAATGTGAAGCACGCCTCGTCCTAAAAAGGTGTTTTCAGCCGTGGAACGGCAGCGTCGTGGTATCGCCACAGCAGACTGGCCCCGATTGCAAGCTTCTTATTCAGGATTACACTTTACCCCCAGCTCCCTTTATTGAACGGGGATTTTCACAATTGTACCACATCATGCTCTCCGTGTAACATGGATCCAATTATCCACCAGTCCACCCATGCTTTTCTCGATCTACCATCTATGTTTCCTTAATTGTATCTGCGTGCACATGTCGTGTGCGTGTGTGTGGGCACAGGGCATTTATAGACACGGTGTATTGTGTGCGTTAATTGCAGAGAGAAAGAAGGGGATATATATGCACACATTTTGTTCACACGCGTAGGACTGGTGTAACTCGCTAAAGATACTGCAGAACATTACGTTTCTAGGGAAACCTTTGGCTTACCCGCTGGCGCAGATCGCTGGGCCTTATTGAAGGATGTTTGATCCTAGATTTTAGCACAAACTCAAAGGATGTAAAACTTTGCGAGCTGGCCTACTCTCTCCGCCAAGATTTAAAGCATTATTGATTATTAAATTGCAACCCCTCCCTTCGCAGACCTTAGCCTAGCCCAGTGCTGGTCTGATCCTTGAGACCGGGGGCACGTTACTCCAGCAGGCACAGAGAAACATGCTTTACTTTGGCGGCGGGTGGAGATCGGCAGCCGGATTTAAAACTATATTTCACCAGAGATTAAATTATACCCGGCGAATATAAGAATCGACATTACTGGGGATATTGGGGATATTCTCCTCCTGTAATAAATATGTGAGAGAGACTCCATCTCCTGATAAACTAAGCACAAGGCGCTGTATTTTCTGCGTGTGTTTGTAGACTTCAACAAGACAAAGAGGTACAATATTAAACAATTACCGGCAGGATAAGGGTGATATATTCCCCCCGTCCCCCTTCCCATTTGAGAATGTAAACCCTTATAAACTGAGCAACAAAACAGAAGCGACATAGACATGTTTGCGGGCCTGTTACCGAAGAACTACAAGCACTTGCACATAGTCTCTTGGTTGCTCTCTCATTTCATGTTCATCGGTTGAGATGCTCTTATTTACTGTTAGAATATATATATAACTCTCATAATTTTTGTGACTGAGTGCTCACGCCAAAGGCTTGACTCGAGATATCAACGGGAATAAAGGCGGAACATATAACTTTGCTACAGCTGGAGAAACAATGATATTTTAAAAATATTATTTGACACCGCTGAGACCTCGAAATACAGATGCGGTGTCTGTGCTGAAGCATAGTAGTTGTATCCTCCTGTTCAAATACACTGGCCTGGCATGGTGTTCGATATAAAACTGACCCCCAATTTAAGATAACGACGCCTCCAGGTTAAACTATTCAAACCCTTGACAAAAGGTGGGAGTTCGGAGTGAGAATAGACATGGAGAAAACGATGAGACGCACCTTTCACGTATTTACTGTTGTATATTTCTGCATAGCCCCAGAGAAGTGCACCTGAGACAGCGAGGAAGAGGGGGATTGGGAGAATTAGAAATCTAAATGGTTGCATCCTTGATTTTATTTGTAAACAATATTGTTTATGATTGGCCCACCTATATAAAAAATGTGAAACATTCCTATTTTTATCAATTACATGAATCCGGCCTACCCTTTGTCAACAATTTAACCTTTTCCATTGACGAATCCTTACAAGAGGTGGGAAGTCTCTTCATCTCCTCATCGACAATGTGTGTTTCTGCTAACACAAGTTAAACTTGGAGATACATGTCCCTTCTTTCCCGGCGCAGCACCACACTAATCTAAACTAACTGGGAAACCCGGCGCCAAGATAAATCTTAAACCGACATGAAAACGTAGACACGTCGTTATACAGGATGGGAGCGAGTTCTCCACTGTTCCAGTATAATGTTCTGTTCTGGATGTTCCAGATGTAATGGCCTGTTCTGGATATCAGCTTCCTGACTTAAACTACCGCTAGCTAGCTCACCTCCCAGCCGATCACCGTTCAGTTTAAATGAATTTCAATTCGATTTTTTTGAGGGAATCCGCACGTTCGCTCCCAGCACATTCAGGGCCAGCGGATGTCCCGCATCCCGGCCACATTGCACTGTCACGCAGCCTTTCTTAAAGAGCTTCGACGTGTTCACAATTAACCTGGCATTTCACTGCTGGTGACATTTATACACCTCACAGTTGCTGCAGTAATTCCCTCGACCACGGACCATGTGTATAATGATACCTTTCTCAAAATGTCAAGCACTTAGTTCACCTGTGGAACCAAGATACTCACTCAACCATTGGAACTGCTTATTCAATATATAAGAGGAATTATTCCTATTTCTGTTTTAGTGCAACTGCCCAACCCATTTGTTAACGGGTGGGGTGAGAGAGAGAGAGAATGCATCTGAATGTCTTCATGTAAATGGGAGGTGGTATGAGAACGCATGAGTGTGGATCTTGTACATATATGTGAGTGGACGTGTTTATAGCAGGCGGGGCGTGGGTAAAAGCGGGGCGATGAGATATTTATAGCTGTCCAGTTGTATCAGAAACTCTGAGAATGTTGTAGTGAAATGTGCCAGCGGTTCACTTTTTCCACGTCAAATATGTTTTTAAAAATATATATATTTGCTACATGTGTTTGCTATAGACGCAAGGCGAGAGACAATCGTGAGTTACAAGCGGTTGGGAGTTCCAGGCATATCTGGAGAAAATGTAGACTTTGCATTGAGATAGGAGTTGCAAATGTAACCCGAATTAGTTGTCTATAAATGATGCCTATATATCGGTGTTTTACACAAGCAGTGTGCGATTTCCATGCCTATAATCCGTATATGCACAGATGGAGATTTAGCATCTGATGGGTTGGTTAATCCGGGTGTAAACGGGTGGATTATCAGTGTGAGTCGCGTCCGGCCAATTTGCGATATCATCGCTCGCCTGCCCAGGGTTCTGAGGATTAGGATATATGAGATTCAAACGACTTGATTCCCGTAAAGATGACACTTGCCTCGTTTCCTAGAATGTATTTAAAATCACATGCCCCAAACTCATTTCGTTTCGAATATTTTAGAAGGTTTGACTAGAACCATTTAACGAGGTGCATATGGCCTAGGTCGCGTTATTTCTCCGGGTTCGCTCAGCCGTGGTGCCGAGAAGGTCAGTGGTTTGTGAGTCCTCGCTAAAGAAAGTTTCTCTGAAGCGGCGACATTTCTCTCTCCTCGCCCTGCCCCTCGTGTCCGACCTTCAACACGACCATTAGTTTGAGATGCATCAAGTGCATTTCAAACGACCTCGGCTGGGCTATGTCTGGGACTGACGGAGAGGACTGGGATCCGGGGCAGACCCTGACCCTGACCCTTCACTTGATCGGTTCGGCTCGGGTTTACAGATCATGCCGCCGGATAGATCTTGGGGCCCGGACGCCGCAGTGGCCTCCAGCCACAAGATCTTATGGGTACTGGTCGGAGATAGGGCGGCATTGAATCAGTTCTCGCAGTCCGTGGCTATCAGATGGCTGGCGCAAGAGGGAGACAACCAGAGTGAAGAGTGCATAACGCGTTGAGGGTTGTTGTAGGAAGTCAGGAAAAAAAAAGGACGGTCAACAAATAACTAAAGAAGTCCGAACTTCAGAACCTGCCACGTGGTTTAAGGATCAGTGGACTATTTGGAATATTTTCCAAAATAGTCATCGCTGTAAAGTAACCCGACGTGGCAGCTGGTCTGCAGCAGAGTAGGGTCTTTGGAAGGGCGAATGAATGAATGAATGGCCAGGTGTCTGGACGTGTGAGCAGTGTTAATGTTGGAAGGACGTGCGTTGGGATTGACTCCGCACCTCCTGCCGCCGGCCGACAGGCGGTCTGGGGGCAGATACACCGTTGGTGAGCATCACAAGAGATGTTGGAAAGCGAACAGCAGTTGTGAAGACCAACTGGACAGTCGTCAGTCAATCCAGTGCTCAACTCAGGAGTAATGCCTTAGCCCAGAGAGTTGCGAAAGTATGTGACACAAGGAGTGGTCAAGCCCAAAAGGTCAGAGGCATGGAGGTGGGGGGGGGGGGGGGGGGGGGGGGGGGGGGCGGGGGGGGGGGGGGGCGGGAAGGGTTAACACGAGGGATACGGGGATCTGCCGATGGGGGGAGGGGGGGCGGCTGGAGGGGCGCGGAACTCTAAGTGTTTCCCGCCAGCCGTCTCCTAGAAAGTTCTCGTGTATTCTGGCAAAGAAGATTAGAACGCACAGAGTGTTGGAGTAACTGAGCGGGTCAGTCAGCATCTCTGGAGAACATGGATAGGTGACGTTTCGGATCATGGCCCTTCGAATAGAATATTTCCGGATGTTGATTGCGAGCATGTACGCACCAGTCTAGGCTAGTGTTATACATTGCAGACTTCATACAAGCTAAATCTGGCCTGGTCTGACACACGTGAAGAAATTAACTGGATTATTGAACTCAATCAATGCCCCCCCACACCCTGTGCCTGCGAGTGAACCTCCGTTCAATACCCGATCGGATATTTTTATTTCGGGATAACTTTTTTTTCTGGAAAGCCTTGCAGAAAGTCAGTGGTTGAATGGTACATTATTGGTAACGTGTACCGCGGTACAGTAAATTTCATTTTTGTATACAGTTGGGTGGGTTTTTATAGAGTGTGTTTTTGGCAGATTCCCCTGCTTGAGAACGTGTTCAGCCTCTCTTTAGGCGGGAGCACTCCTGCCCCCGGTGTCCGAACATTTTCCCTCTCCCCACTCACACCCTCACTCCCAGAGTCAAGCTGGGCCAATTCTAAAAGACACGTGTTAATGTTAAACGCTGAAACACATTTCTAGTTATTATTCTCAACTTGTCTGCTTCGTTAGTAAATCTTGCATGGTTTTGAATTATAATTCACAGATGTAACACAGTGTACAGCGAAACGGTGTCCGGTTTTGATCAGCCGGATGTAGCAAAGAGTCTTTATGATGGAAAGTGTGCAAAGATTTTTCAGAATGTTGCCAGCACTCGAGGGCCTGAGTTATAGCGAGAGGTTGGGCAGGCTATGATTTTACTCATTGAAGATCAGGGGGGGATCTTATAGAGGTGTATACAGTCGAGGGGCGTAAATACGGTGAATAGCTGCAGCCCAGGGAAGGGGAATGGAAAGAAAACTAGAGGACATACATAGGTTAAAGATGAGAGGGAATGATTTAATGGGAACTCGCGGAGGAACGTACTCACGCTGGATGTGGCGGGTGTGTGGAACGAGCTGCCAGAGCAAGTGGTTGAGGCAGATGCTATAATAACACTTAAAGGGCACTTGGACAGGTGCATGGATAGGAGAAATGTACAGGGTATGAGCTAAACGTGGGCAAATGGGACGGGCATGGGCATTTTGGTCGGCAAGGCCGAGTTGGGCCGAAGGGCCTGTTTTCACGTTTTCCTGCTGCTTTTTTCCATGTATCTACGTGTAGGGAAAGGAAATAATCAGACGAAGGTCATCGATCTCATCAAAACCAGTGGAAATGTTGTGTGGAATCGGTTGTCTTTTAAATAAATCTGTTAACCCGTAATTCGGTAGAATTTGTAATACCGTAAGGTGTGACCTGTGATTTAATGCCGTAAGGTGTGACCCTAGGTGCCCGATTGGCCTTTCCGATTGAGGCGTGTAACCGTGTGCTGAACATACTATAATGTACAGGGGGCATGGACATGTGCAAACATTACCAAGCCGACTTTTAATATTATAAAATAAATGCGTTTCGACATCTCTTAACATCTCCCTCAGATAAAGTTCTCCCAATTATATCTCTCGTGATCCTTTCGCTTCTTGACTCTCAGTCTGAAGAAGGGTCTCGACCCAAAACGTCACCTATCCATTTTTTCCACCCGCTGAGCTTCTTCCAATGAAAAATACGTTTGAAATGTTGTACTATCTATGA